>NC_088387.1:40377500-40462500 GCF_037993035.2 Macaca fascicularis
TATATAATTTTTATTCTTTAACTATTAATATACTGAATTATATAGTTTGGCTTTAGAATATAGAACCAGTCTTGAATACCTGAAACAAATTCCACTTGGTCATGGTATATAATTATTTTTATACATGGTTATATTCGATTTATAATATTTTGCTATGGGTATTTGCATCACTGTTCATGAGAATTTTGGCCTATAGCTTTCCTTTCTTGGTGTGTCTTTTTCATTTTTATTTTAAATTTTAAATAAAAATGCATTGAGATGTAATTCACACACATTACAATTTGCTCCAAGTGAACACTATAGTTTTTTAATATACTAACATGTATATGCAAGCAACATCACGGTCAGTTTTAGAATATTTTTATCACTGCTAAAAGAAACCCTTCCAGCCTTTAGCTCTAACACTTTTATTTCCCCAACACCCCCTCCTCCAGGCCTAAATAATCAGTAACATACTTGGTCTCCAGATTTTTCTGTACTGGACAGTTCATATAAATAAAATTACATATGGGAACTTTACCTAGCACAATGTCTTTAAGGTGCTTTTACTTAGCATAATGTATTCAAGGTTTATCCAAGTTGCAGCATAACTCAGACTTCATTCCTTTTTATGCCTGTCATAATAAATTTTTAACATTTTTATCTTAGATGATGGTTCTTGGGGAAAAAATAAAGTCTTAATTTACTTAGAAGAAAATGAGGAAGACAAAGACTTCTCTGAAGTTTCCAAAGAACCTTCAGCTACTTCCAAGATCTCTGGGGATAGATGGCACTGGTTCTCATTACAGAATGTGACATACTTTTCTCATTGATGGGAATACTAAGCACTGAGGGGAATTTTTGGTTCCCAAGTGAATGTGAATGAGGCAGAGAGTAGAAGAAAAAATTAACCAGGCGTGGTGGCATGCACTTTTAGTGTCAGCTAGTTGGGAGGCTGAGGTGGGATCACACCACTGCTCTCCAGCCTGGGCAACAAGAAAAGAAAAAAGAAAAGAAAAGAAAAGAAACAAAATGAAATGAAACGAAACGAAAAGAAAGGAAAGAAAGATAAAGAGAAGGAAAGGAAGGAAGGAAGGAAGGAAGGAAGGAAGGAAGGAAGGAAGGAAGGAAGGAAGGAAGGAAGGGAAGGAAAAGGATTAATTATAATAAAAACTCTAGATCTAAATACCAGTTAACATGAAATACATAAGGCTAACAGATACAATCAACAAAATCCAGAATGTCAGATACTCTAGAGAACAAATGATCTAATTTCCTCAAAAATAATTGCAAAAAAGAGTAGAAAAACAAAGACTAAAATTATGTAAGGGATATATAAGCAAATTCCAATGTACAGAATCAATCTTGATCCTGAATCAAACAAGTAAGCTGTAAAAATAGGAAACATTTGTGATAATTTGAACACTGGCTGGTTATGTATTGGTATTAAGGAATTATTGTTATGTTGTTGTTGTGCTACTAGTATGGTGGATATTTTTAAGCATCTTTATGAAATAGTGATAAACTTTATGAAGTTTGTGATTTATAAAATAACCTAATGGCAGTCTTAGAGCATATGAAAAGCTTGCAGACCCAGGGAGATCACATAATTTATTATCTAAAAAAAAAAAAAAAAAAAAAAATTGAAAGCAAAAGGAAGAGCTTTTTATAAATTTTCCTGGGACAACATTCATAAACCTACAACATTCCTGGCAAAGTAAGTATGCTGTCCCTACCCAGTGTATATCCATGTAGATGGACTTAATACCTTGCAAAAAATAGAGTAAAATCATTCTGATTATTCTAGGTGTAAAAAACCTCCCTCCCTTCTTTTAGGGTCCAAGCTTGGTCTTAGAATTAAATTGATATAAGATAGATTATTAGAGGAAAAGCAGAAGAAAACTAGTAAGTGGCAAAAGAGCTATCATAAAAAATGAAGATCCCAAAGATACAGTTACAGTCAGTTATACTCGTATGCTGGATTGAACATAGAATAGTAAACTGTAAAAATGTGACTAAATTATATGGAAAGCCTTGATAGTTATTTAAAAAGGGCTTTTGGTTTCAATTTCTCATCTTTGTAGATTAGGGGGCTGTATCTTTCTAGTATAGAGAGTGTCTTTAACTTAAACGGTCAATAGGCCAGAATAGTATATATTTGACCCCTTCAATTGGTCTGGATTTAATTACAACAGAATATGACAAAACCAAGAAAGAAGTCACATTTAAGATAAAGAATATTTTGATGCTGCTGTATAGAGACCAAAAGGGTAGAAAAAATAAAGTTTTATTTTATACTGATTCTTTCATCATCATTCAGTATGTTCAAATGTGCTTAGGAATAAAAATGTGCCCCATGACTACTACATTAAGTATCATGTCATTCTCATGGAAAGCCATTATTGCTATGAAATCTCATTTATTAGTTCATTTAATCTGTTGCCTTGCTGTGGTAGGCTCCTCATATTTTTAACGTTTTTGTTCGTTAGTCATCCTGGAATATGAACTCCTCCAGGATTTCTTTTGGGGACTCCAACATAAAACAAATGATATTGTACAGGAGATACACTGCAACAGAGATAATCCTGAAAGGTCCTGGTGAAGAAGTTCAAGGTGGGTGAGAATGCACCATGAAGAAAACCATCCATTGCTATTGCCCATGTTATTTCACTGAATTATATCTAAAGTCATTTTGAAACTCTAGATGGCCATCCTTATGTTATATTAAAAAATCTTAAATTTACCCATTTAAATATAACTATCAAAAATGGCAAACATTTTAGGCTACATTATACTTTACCAAGTACTTTCACATTCACTATACACTGAATATTCCTGATTGTTAATAAGTCATTCAAATGGTTTTCATTAAATATAATTCAAAATTAAACTTGTTTCATAAGGAAAATATTCAATGCAAATATGCAAATATATACAAATACTACAATGACTTTTAATCACAGCTTTAATATCAATCTATTAGAGTTAAAGGATGGCTGTCATTTTTCATTCTTGTCTTCTTTTTTTTTTTGTAATGGTGGATTTATTTTCTCTCAGCTTTGAGCTTCCTAATCACAGCGTAAGACTATCCTGCCATGGAGAAAGCACATTATACAGGCTAGCCAATTGTAGCTCTCCATCCAACAACACAAGATGATTGATATATTAGTGTGTTTTCTATATACACTGCTATAAAGAACTACCTGAGACTGAGTAATTTATAAAGAAAAGAGGTCTAATTGACTCACAGTTCCACATGGCTGAAGAGGCCTCAGGAAACTTACAATCATGGCAGAAGCTGAAGAGGAAGCAAGGTACATCTTATGTGGCAGCAGGAGAAAGAGAGAATGAGGGGGAAACTGCCATATACTTTTAAACCATCAGATCTTGTGAGAACTCACTGACTATCATGAGAAGGGCATGGGGGAAACCACACCCATGATCCAATCACTTCTCACTAGGTCTTCCTCCTGATACATGGGGATTACAGTTCCAGATGAGATTTGGGTGGGGACACAGAGTCAAACCGTATCAATTGATATAGAGGGGCTGATGTAACTCACAAAGGGGAAATCACAGCGATTTTTAAGGAATAGTTTGAGCCCTGTGGGGAACAAAATTATTTTGCTTTTCATGCAATGAGAGCTGAGGAACATGCAAATCATCATTGACCTCATAAGTACAGAAAGTGTAAATTAATGAAATATAAATAAGAAAAATTTTATATGGTAAACAAGATTGTTACACCATAATGTCAGTTTTACCACTGAAACACTGTGAATCCTCTTAAACAACCTGTTTCATTAATTATGTTAATAAACATTTGTGTTTAAGTTGGTTTGGCTTCAGTTTCAATAATCTCTAAGGCTTGCTTGACATGATGTCCAATAATAGGAAGTATGTATCATTTACTGAACAGAATCTAGTGTAACCACCTATGCATATAACTAATCTGATCTCCAATGTTTTGCAGATTTTCCTGATCATCACAGTGTTCTGCCATTCATATGATACAGTTGCCACAGTATCATATTTTACAGAAAAGAACAATGGCATTGCCTTATATGGCAAGGCTTAATATAATAATAGTCCCTCCAAATCTGTCTTTCCAATTAATACCTATCACTGAAGGCCCATAGTAAAAGTTTTTCATCCCAGAAATCTTCATCCCATGGTGACCTCTCCAGCCCTTGTCCTCCAGTAATGGACAGATTCTAACAGCCTCCTCCCCCACCTCAGAATCCTCACTTCCTGATATTTATGCCTTTGTATAATTCAAAGCCCTTGCTTGTGGGTGGGGACTATGACTTGCTTCTAACAGAATATGGCTGAGGCAGTAAGATGTCACTCTTGTGATTACACTACTTTCTTTAAGACTGTCTGTGAGAGAGTTTCTGGGGTGCCAGATGAGTTGTTCTCCCCTGAGTGACACCCATGGGGAGCCATGGGCAGCCTCTGAGGAGAAAAGTCTCCTTATTGCCTTCGTGTCGTTATGCCTGAGAGCATAACCGCTCAGCAGCATTCCACAGGTTGCTCAGGGAGATAACACTCCCTTGAAGCAGTGGAGTATAATCAAACATCTTGGCTCCTCCTGAAACCCACTCCCACCCATTTCAGTCCCGATAAGTTAAAGATCTTAAGTAGTTTAGACACACGCTTTTGCTCAAGGAAATTCACAGAAACTGCCACTGCTATACATCTTACTGAATGACTCACAAGTTCTCCTTCACTGATTAATCCTTTTCCTCATCCCTTCCTACCCCTGCCATCTGCCATAAGAACAAAGAGCTTGTAAACCAATAAATTGGGTGAAGCCCGAGAGCTCTGGGCTGTGAACAAGCCGCCAACACTCCAGTCCCCTGGACCCGCGTTTTAAACACTTATTCTGTCTCTTTCTAACTCCTTTGTCTCCGCCGGATTCAGGGTGCCCGCTGGGTGGTGTGGGGCTGGTTTCCCCAACACTGTCTTTCTAGAGCCTCTGTGCTGGCTAGTTGAAGAAAGTGTTCATGTTGGGAAAAACCCACATAGTGTTGAACTGTCCGCAGCCTCTAGAAGGCAAGCACATACTCTAAGCAACAATTAGTAAGAAGCTGTGCCTCTCAGTCATACAATCACAAATAAATGAGTTCTGCCAACAACCTGAGTGAGTTTAAGTGAATGCTTTACAAATTGAGCCTCCAACTGAGAACATAAGTCAGCAACTCCAATACCCTGAAACCCTAAGCAGAGGATTCAGTTAAACCTTGACCAAATTCCTGACCAGCAGAAATTGTGAGATAATAAATATCCAGTGTTCTAATCTTCTAAATTTGTGGTAACATTGTTACTCAGAAATAAATAACTAATATATGTCCAGTAGAAAATGCTGTTAGTTCAATCAAGCTTTTAGGTAATAATATATCTAATGACATTTACTGATGCATTAAACTTTTTATACTAATATTTAATTCTGGCCTATTCATTTTCCTTCTCTTATAAAACAAAATAAATTTTGAAGAGTATAGATTATGTCTTCTACTTATTTTGTGGGAACAAACTAGAAATAAACTGTTTGCTATTAGATAGTTTTATATTATAATGAAGATTCTGCCATAAATCATTGTTTAGTTTATAATAGAAGATACTCTTGGTTAATAAAGAAGTGAAATAATTTGAAAATAAGTTTTTAAAGAAACCTACTTTCTGGACCCTTAGCTTTAGAGGAAAAATTCCAGATTTTTCTTTTTATATATAATTTGACAACTTTGTTATACATTAGGTGTGACAGCAGAATTCTAAAATGAACCCCAATGAGACACACACTTGTATAATCCTTCTAAGTGAGTGTTGGAGTAATACATGAATATAATGAGATATCATACCTATGTTTGCATTATGTTATTTGGCACAACTGACTTTTTAAAAGGGAGATTATCCTGGGTGGTACGGGCCTAACAACACGATCTCTGTGATAGGCAGAATTTTAAAGTGACTTCAAGGACCCTCACACTGTTATAATAATTTTCTTCTCTTTATGTAGGGGCACAGTTTGTGGATAAGATACAGTTATATTCATTGTTTTGTTAGATTATATAGCACAAAAATATTATTATGAATAGGAGTGACCCAATTTGTTGAACCATTTAAAAGCACAGAATTTTCTTTGCCTGACTGCAAAAGGGAACATCAGAAAGATGTGCTGCAGCAGGCCTGGAAGAAAGCAGGCATGGATGATGCAAACTCCCTATGGGAACCACATGGAAAGGACTTGAGAGTAACCTCTAGGAAATGACAGTGGTGCATGAGTACAATGAGCAAGGAATGGAAACTCCAGTCCAGTTACCAAAATGAACTAAATTTTGCCAAGAAGAATAAACTATGGAGGAAATTTTACCCTGCAGGGAAAAATTTCTCCTGAGATGAGAGATTTAGTCAGGCCAACACCTTGATTTCACTCTTGGGATTTCTGAACACAGAACTTATACATGCCATGCCAGACTCCAGATACATGCAACTTTGAGCTAATAAGTGGATCTTACTTCAAACCGGAAAGGTTTTGAGACTTTATTATGCAGCTATCAAAATCTAATGCTAGAGTTGAGATTCTTCCTAGTGAAAGAGATTGAAAATCAAAGTGATTGAAATCATAAAAGGGGAAGGATCTGTTGCTGGCTTTGAAGATGGAGGTTTCATGTGGGAATGACCTGGGAGTAGTCCATAGAAGCTGTAATCAACCTCCAACTGACAGCCAGAAGAAAAAGATTGGGGACCTCACAAGCCACAAAGAACTGAATTCTGCCAACAATCTGAATGATCTTGGAAGTGAATTTTTCTCTAAAGCATCTAGATGAGAGCTCAGCCCAGCCAATGCCTTTGTTTCAGCATTAGAATACAATGAGCAGAAAGTCCAGCAACCCTGCTCTGCCACACCCAGACTTCTGACCTGCAGCACTGTGAAGTAAGTGTTGTTTTAAGGCACTAACTTCGTGGTAGTAATTCCTTACACAATACTGCAAGGGAATGGAAGAGTTGCGTATCTCTATATTCACTAGCAAGACTTTTGCCCTAGATCAGTGGGGGACAGAACAGAGAAACAAGGACAGAGAAATGGAAACTGAAAATGCCTAATAAAGAAAAACACCTATATTGGTTTGATAATGAAAAGACATTGAGAACAAAATTTGTTTGAAATTCAGTTACAGGTCAATCACAAAGAAAATAAATTGATACATTTTCATTAGAAAGAGATAAAAGTGTTAAAATTCTCAATAACATTATGTTTTGACACAATTTTAAACAAACAAAAATTTGCAAGAGGAGTTTGAAGAAATTCTACTCCTTTTTAAACAAATTTAGCCATTGTTTATATTTTGCCCATTTTCTTTTTTAATCTCTTTTTCATGTGTGTATATATGTGTGCATATTCTATATGCATAATTTTGACTACATATTATACGTCATGTTATATACATACATACAGACATATACATGCTTTCTCATATATTGAAAGATTAATGAATAACTTTTTAAATGAGCCATATAAGAGTAAGCTTCAGACACCAATATTCTTTATCTCTAAATTTATCATGCTATTTGTTAAAAACAATATTATTATATAAGCATAAAATAGTTATCAAAATGAAGAAATTTAACACTGATTGACTATTACTAACAAAACCAAAATCTATATTGCAATTTCATCAATCATAAAAAATTACGGCCTTTATATTTTTTTAATAATTTTTTTTGGCTGTAACTCAATTCAGAATTAGGCATATCATTTAATTTATTTACACACCTATAATCTGGAAATATCCATTAGCATTTATTGTCTTTTTCTTAACTGTAACATTTTTTAAGAATGTAGGATTTTTATTTTGGAGAATGACCAGCAACTTGTGTTTGCTTGATTGTTTGTGGCTGGAATACCTGAATTGGTATTGTGCATTCTGCATCAAGCCACTAGATTTACCAATTATTGCTGAGGTTCCTACCTTATTCCATTGACTAGATTATTTAATACAATATATATACTCTTAGGGAAAAGTGTTCAATACTTTACCATTAGAAATATTAGTGATGAGATCTTATTTTCTTTTATTATGCCACTATAGTAGGCTGGAATTTGCAAGGGTGTGAGTATTTACACCATGGGCATTGGTAAATGCTACCAGTAAGAGTTTGTCTACCAAAGTGCTAATGATTCCAACTATTATTTGTTTTTAGAGGGTTTTTTAAAAATATGGGAAGTTAAAAAAAATATTTAATTAAGCATTTTTTGTGCCTAGTTTTTTCTCTTTCTTTTTGGGAGCAATAACATGTATGATGGAAAAATTTTTATTTCCCTTAGTTCACTTATGTTGTGTTCATTTTCTTTTAGTCTTTGTCTTCCTTATTTTCTTCAGATTGTTGTGTTTTGTTTTTTAAATGTATCCATCTATTTAATAAATTTTTAAAAATATAGTATATATAGACCATGGAACACTATGCAATCATAAAAAATAATTAAATTATGCCCTTTGCAGCAACATGGATTCAGCTGGAGGCCATTATGCAAGAAAACTAATGTGGGGACAGCAAACAAATATTGCATGTTATCACTTATAAGTGGGAGCCAAACATTGAATAAATATGGGCATAAAGATGGGAACAGATACTGGGGAGCACTTGAAAGTGAAGGGTGAGGGAGGGACATGTGTTAGAAGGCTACTTATTTGGTACTACACTCACTACCTTGGTGACAGGATTATTCATATACCAAGCCTCAGTGACATGCAATTTACCCATGTAACAAGCCTACACATGTACCCAATGAACCTAAAAAAAAATTAGAAAAAATTGATCTATCTTCAATGCACAAAAGTATTTCTTTTGGCATTTCTAAATATTTGTTAAATTCTTCCATTATTTTTTACATTTTATATATATACTTTTTACTTCTATATTTCTATCAGATTTCCTTTATGACTTCCATTTCTCTACTTGAATTTTTAATCTCTTCATTTATTAAAATCATACATCTTTTCAATTTTTGGTAATGTGTACAATAGTTGTGTTAAAGTTATTCTATGCTAATTCTATCATCCTATCATCTCAGGGTCAATTTCTGTAGACTGCTTATTTTCCTGATAATGAATGATATTTTTAGCTTCATCGTTTGTCTAGTAAATTTGAATTGATAGAGAATATTGTCCTTATTAAATTATTTATGTGTGTTTTAATTATTTATGCAAATTCAGTACTTTACACTGTCATGGGTATATATGGAAGTTCTAGAATCTAGATACTTGGACTTTTAGATGAAGTATTTTGATAAATGCTGACAACCAATTTTGAAATGTTAAAACATCATGCCAAACAACACTGTGCAATTAAATAAAATATGGCTATAAGGTATATCTAGTGAACTCCAATACGTGAACTCTGTTCTGAATATAGGTCATATCCTCTGTTCTCATTTGCCATAGAACACATATCCATTATGTAATAGACTATGTGTATGACACAGAACACAGGCAAATTATGTATATGTTACATAAATATATGTACCTTGTATGTCAGGTACATGTATTGTTTATCTGCCTGCATTCTGTTTACTACCTGTAAAACTAGTACCTCATAATAGATGTTTAAATATATTTATGTAACCCAAAGAACAAAATGTCTTGCCACTTGCCTTGAAATGGTCCTGTTATAGCAAAAAAAAAAAAAAAAAAAAAAAAAAAAAAAAAATTTGAAGGTGATAGATATGTTTACGGTATAGATTACAGTAATGGTTTCACAGATCTATATTTTATAGAATGATCTCCAGACTTGTCAAATTGTATACATAAATATGCACAACATCTTGTATGCCAATTGTACCCCAATAAAGTGTTTTTTTTAAAGATGGTTCTTGAATCTCTTTATGATATCAAAACGTATCAAAAAATACTATGGTAGTAAAGTAGGAATTATTTAATAAGTACTTTCTTACAACAATGATGATAGATTTTTTTTTTGTTCTGTTGTCTATTCTGAATGGGTAGTTCTTGAGATGTGCTGGGGGTTTGGAACATTCTTTAAATAGTTAATTGTTTTCTTATACTATCTTTTCAGCTCATTTTACATTTAGAATATGGAACAGAAAACATGTATATTTTTGGCATTCTTCAATTTATCATCTTAAACTCATGTCCCCCAACACACACACATCAGAAGCACTCATACGCTCTTATATTATTTGATAATTAATTCTAAGATAGGGATTGTTCCCATATAAATTATCTGATTAATTTCTTTAATTATTTGTTTGTGCCAGGCTTCATGAGAGTCCCCGTTGGGATTTTGTCTCTCCTTCCTACTCTCCAACACAGGTAACACATTGTAAATAAGCAAGAATTATACCATAATAGAAACATAGTCAGAGTGTACATTGGGAGAACTCTGAAACCTGTTCTTAGGCAGGGCATGGCTAAAATGTGTTCATATTATAAATAGGAAAAAAACCAATAAACTTGGATGTTAATGATTCATCTTCTATTGGTTAGTTGAATTAATTTGAGAATATCAACTTCTTTAAACATTTTTTAATTTATAAAGTGTATGTAATGATTCATTCTTGCTATCCTCAGAGGCTGAATGTGAGAATGGCAGATAAAAATGTTTAAATGCTATGACAACTAAAACACGAATAATAAAAGAGTCTGTACTTGCTGCCATGAGGATAAAAAAGCAGATGCCTGAGAAGTATGCTGTCAATACTGCCAAGAATGTCCTCTTCTATACATAAAAATCAAATCTGCTAAGCCTACTAGTAATCACTGTTTCAGAAAATAAAGTAGTAGATACAAATGCTTAGAGTACTATAAAAGAACCAGAATAGAAGACATGCACTAATATGTTCAGCTAAGTCACATTTCCTCAGAACAAGAACACACTTTCATTCTCAGAGTAATGGTTTGAGAGAACTGGAGTGGACAATTAGAACCTTTGTTGTCTAAGTTTGGAAGAGATGAAAGTATGATGGGTTGATTTGAATAGCGTCGTAAGTATGTGCTCACACTCAGCATGAGAGGGGGCTGAAGGAAGGTTCCTCCTTTTAATAGATTCTTCCACTATTCTGGAGGATTTAGAATGAAAAGTTGGCTGGAGGGCAGGTGCTGGTAAAACTGCAGGTTGAGTATCCTTTATCCAAAATGCGTGGGGTCAGAAGTGTTTCGATTTCAGATTTTTTTTTAATTTTGAAATATTTGCATATACATAATAAGATATCCTGGGGAAGGAACCCAAATCTAAACACAAAATTCATTTATGTCTTCCACACACATTACACACATAGCCTAAAGGTAATTTTAAGCAAAATTCTTAATCATTTTCTACATAAAACAAAGTTTGTGTACATTGAAGCATCAGCGAGCAAACGTGTCACTATCTCATGTCAACATTCAACAAGTTTTAGATTTTGGAGGATTTTGGATTTCAGATTTTTCCATCAGAGATGCTTAACTTGAACACAATTGTTCCTATCCAGTAAGGATGTTGATACTACCATTCTTTCCTTTTCTTTCTTTTTTTTTCTTTCTTTTATTTTTTGCCCACATAAACTCAAAATTTTTTCCTTACTTCATGCAGTGGTCCCATAACCTAACTACAACTGTGGGTACCAGAAGAATAGAGGATTATTAAGTAAGAAACTGTAACCATACTTTTAAATTTAAATATCAGAATTCCTACGGGCCTGATGAGCTGAGTTTTTACCTTCCTCCCATCTGGTAAAATCAAGGCGTATAATGAACGCAGCCCTTTTGCTTAGCAATTGATATAGCCCACCATGAAAATGGAAGAAACCCTGCCCTAATGTAACTCTACCCTATATGAATGGAAGCGTTCTGAGAGAAAGATAAATTTGCTAGACTAGTATTCCTGCTGGAAATTTGGACAAGCATACAGGATGACACTAATAAACCTTCTGAAGACTGATAAGTTTTGGGGTAAAAATGGAAAGAAAAAGGAAAGAAGGTTGAGCATAAAGAAATAAATAGGTCACACAATTAGAGGAATCCAATATTATATTGATGCCTCAAAAAAGGCTCAGAGCAAGACATAACTTTGAGTTTTAGGTCAGTTATACTGGATTTCTGAAAAGGTCAAATCATATGTTGCTGAGACCACTCCTTTTTTTGTCTGACAAAATTACATAGAAGCCTACAAACAAGAGTGGTGCCACTTTGGAGCCATTTTGGTCATACAATATGATAATGGACTAGACTATTCATCAATATCAGAGTCAGATTGTAGTAGTGTCTGCCTCTTATTTTTCAGGTTATATTTATACCTCTGCAGTCATATTGGTATGGCCTAACACTGGCATCAATGGTCAAATGTATTGAAAATTGAGTTAAAGACTCCTGAGAATGTAACACCAACATAACATGACTAGCCTAAAGAATGGTGGGATTTGTTAATTTATATGCAAAATAGTTCTGTACAAGTTTATCATAAGTTACAAATAGTGGTAGATCAAGGAACAAAACATGAAAATTTATGTAATAACTATCATATAGATTATTTATTAATTTAAATCTATTTCCACCCCACACCGGCTTTTCCAAATGTTAGGCTTATTTATATTGATACAATTGCTATCTCTGTTATGTAAATTCTATACTAAATATAAGAGATCCTTGGCCAAAGCCCATAGGGTAGCCTCTGCAGTAAGTAATTTAACCTCGAACAAGAAAAGTCTGATGCTCATCCTCAGCTCCCGGAGGTAATCTTTGTTTTTCTTGGCTCCTTCACCCATCTAAACAGCAACAATGTGATATAACGTGGGGACTAGCTATGCCAGAAAGATCAACAATGTGATTTAGGATCAGGGTTTTGGATCATATGGTGTCAATTGACCTGAAGACTGAGATCAACCATATGGGCAATCAATCAATCATGCTTGCATAATGGAGCCCCAGTAAAATTTCTGAATGCCAAGACTCAAGTAAGTTTCTCCGGTTAGTAATACTTTATACACATTGCCATATATGGATGTTGGAAGAGAAATGCATCTTCATACCACAAGAAGAATATAATAGGAATTCTGCATTTGGTAGTTCTTTGAAACTCTGCTTTTCTTTTGCCCTTAGCTAATTTTAACCTCCGTTTTTTTCTCATAATGAACCATAGCTATGTGTATTATACTCTTCAGGGAGTGCTATGAGATATTTTAACAAATTATCAAGCCTGAGGATGATTGGATACAATTTTTTCTCTCCCCTCAAACTTATTGTACATATCAGAGAGATAGCAGTTTAGGGCATATGCCCTCTACCTTTATAGTTTGCTTAGCGTCATCTGAATGTGCCATTGAAGGATGTTTTGGAGTTAGCTGGCAAAATATATTAAAAAGATGGAAACAAGCTATAGCTCCAATAAAGTGTGCATATACCATTTACCAAACATGATAAATGAATATGTTTTTAAAAATTGCAAAATTCGTGTCTACAAAAGCATTAACACTCTTACTTAAAAGGATATTAGTGCAGATCAATAGATCCAGATCCATAGATAAAATGTTCAGTTGTGATTTGCCAGTGAACAGATAACTAACAATGAGCCTTGATATTCTGTGAAACATTAGTCACAGTATTGAATTCAGGGTAATGCAATGGGCCATAGCCAGGAATATTATTTAAAAATCATGTAGATTTTCAAAAAGTTAAAAAGAAAAATAGGTAATTGCAAATACTACAGAGTCAAAATATTTAAAAAACAAACAATAAAAATGCAAGGTATGTGGCAAAGATATGATTAATTTTACTGCCTTGGCTTAAGACTATTTGTTTCAATGCACTATTTAAAGGCCCAAATGTATCTCGATATGTCTTCTAGTTGTCATTATTTGGGATCACTAAGTAAAATATAGGTAAATAGTATTGAATCAAGGAAAAATAATAAAAATCAGTGGGAAATATGAGGTGTATTAGTCTGTTCTTATGGGGCTAATAAAGACATACCTAAAACCAGGTAATTTATAAAGAAAAAGAGATTTAATGGACTCACAGTTCCACATGGCTGGGGAGGCCTCACGATCGTGGTGGATGGCAACGGAAGAGCAAAGGCATGTCTTAAATTGCAACAGGCAAGACAGAGCATGCGCAAGAGAACTCCCATTTGTAAAAACATCAGATCTCGTGAGACTTACTATCATGAGAACAACATGGAAAAAAACTCGCTCCCACGATTCAGTTACCTGCCACCATGTCCCTCCCACAACATGTGGGGATTATTACAGTTCAAAGTGAGATTTGGGTGGGGACACAGGGCCAAACCATATCATGAACTTTATTAAAAAATACATAATAGGGTCTGTCAAATAAGTGACTCAAATAATTTTCCATATAAAAGGAAAAGTTAGGGATAATATAAGAAAATTGAAATTAGTTATTTTAGTAAAGATGGATACATAAAGATATTATACGAGATTTTAAAGGAGGGAAACTACATAAAACAAAAATGTAATGATGTTGAATCTTTCCTTAATACATTAATTCATATCATAGGTCTGTTGAAAGAGAACTGAAATTCATCATCTTACATTTCTTAACACACATAGAACATAATTAATCTGATTTGATATAACACTTATGTTCATTATCTGGTGGGAAAGGCTTATATTTTAATTCGCTTTTATATTTGAAAGCCTATTTTTCTAACCTTTGTTTTTCTAAAGACCAGCAAAAGGGAGATCATGTTGTCTACTAACTTCATTTTACATATGGGTTATCTGAGACCTTGAACTATCAGGACAAATTTGTGCCCTTGACTCTTAATTACTAAGTAATTTTTAATCCTTTTTTTTTGATCCAGACATACTGAACACTATAACTCTCTAAATCTTTTTCAATTTTTCTCAATAAATAATAATCTTTCCTATTTAATCATTTTTCCAAGAAGCTCTCCAACTTTTGAGATCTAATAGATTAGAATTGGTATTTTAAGACACAATCTGTCAGTTAAAATTACCAAATTAAAATAATAAAGACACAGCTAAATTGAATTCATTTTGACTTCAGAGGAATAGAGTTAAAAGAGGGAAAAAGAAAAAGCTGTAAAATTAATTTTGCTCTTGAAAGCACAATTTTCCAGCCAAATTAAGAGAATCTTGCTTGACATCAAGGTCAGATCAAACTCTAAACTTGATTTCATTCAAATTGATTTAATTTGCAACAAAAAGTTTAGCTGAGTTCCACCTGGGAGAGATTTTTAGATTAATGACATTTAGCCCAATATACTGCATGGAATATGAATGTAGAAACAATTATGCATTCATTTCAGAAATGCACCAAAATAAAAGAGATTCCCTCAGACAGAATAAAATGCAATGAGCTCAAGACCTTTCCATTGCTATTATTGTCAGGTCTGATGCTAACTTATAAAATCTTCATTATGTCTTTGAGTTACAGGTCCCTAACGCACTCACGTATGTATCATAAACACACACATACACAGCATATTTGAAGGAAACGAATGATTGTAGGATTATCAAATAGGTTTTAGAAGTTGTATTAGTTCCTTCTCATGCTGCTAATAAGACAAACTCGAGACTGCATAATTTATAAAGGAAAGAAGTTTAATTGGCTCACAGTTCAGCATGACTGGGGAGGCCCCACAATCATGGCAGAAGGCGGAAGAGGAATAAAGTTACATCTTACATGGTGGCAGGCAAGAATGTTGGTGCAGGGGAACTCCCATTTATAAAATCATCAGATCTTGTGAGACTTATTCACTACCACGAGAACAGTATGGGGGAAACGGCCCCATGATTCATTATCTCCATCTGGCTCCGTCCTTGACACATGGAGATTATTACAATTCAAGGTGAGATTGAAGTGGGGACACAGCCCAACTATATCAGAATTGTATAACCCTTTTATAAAATGATACCTCCAAATTCAGTAACTGAGAATCCAAGTAGTTTAAGAAGCAGCATTTTTTGACCCCTGTTAGCTATCATCAGTCTTTACTAGGGATCTGACTGACAAAAAGTTATGAGGTGCTCTGATGTACCCAAAGAGGTAGAACTGGAAATATCTCTCCCTGGTGGTAAAGGACAAGCTCACAAAGTAGCATCAGGCTTTTAGACCTTAAGGAGGCAATTAACTAAAATTACATACTCGTATTACCTCTCAAGACAAATAGTAATTGTCCAATATAGCTTGGATATTCAGAGTTTGCTTGATGATGATAAGTTACAGATGCTAAAAAGGATCTATCACAGACTAACTGGGCTAAGAAAGTATTTTCTTAACTGGCCTGAAGACATAAATCACCTAGAAACATTTGATACAGCACAGCATACATAGCTCTTCCTTTAGAGATTCTCATTTAGTGACCCTCAGACAAGGACAGGGGTTGGAATTAATGTTATGTATTCTAGGTGATGCTGATTATCAGGGAATTTGGAAAAGTAAGGAGCAGGAATCATATAGGTTTGGAAATAATAGACTCACAAATTATTTTGTGGTTTTTAAAAGGGTGGGCTATAGAATTAGGCTCGTTTTGATTTAAAAAAATGCTCAATTGTCACTAATTGGAACTTTGAGTTAATTCGAAGATTTATTTTGTGTAAATCATTAAAAATAATGCCAAGGATAGATAAAGTCCACAAATGTGAACACATTATTTTGTGTATTCTAGTCAAATACACAATTATTTTAACTTACCTCTAACATACTGCCTATTAAATTATGACACATTGCTAACTTTGCATCAACTGTAAAACATCTCCATCTAAAAAATATTAAAATATAAAAAAGAAAAGTGTATCTTGGAATTAATGGAATAAAAAATTAGAGAAACACACAAAGTAATATAAAACCATAACATAGGATGGGTAAGTAATTTTAGGGAGAGGAATTTCTGTTAGGTTAATCCTTCCTAAAAGAACTACTGAAGTGGATACCTCAGCAGAAAAAGAAGTAAAAAAGAAGCAGTGATAAACACAAGAACTAAGGAACCATGTGGTTAACTTTAAGTAATGCCTTCAAAATACTTTTGAAATAAATGAATAATTACAAATAAATAGTGTTTTTAAAATGTTTAGTGGGCTGGGCGTGGTGGCTCATGCCTGTAATTTCAACACTTTGGGAGGCCGAGGTGGGTGGATCACGAGGTCAGGAGATCGAGACCATCCAGGCTAACACAGGGAAACCCCATCTCTACTAAAAATACAAAAAATTAGCCGGGCGTGGTGGAGGGCGCTTGTAGTCCCAGCTACTCGGGAGGCTGAGGCAGGAGAATGGCATGAATCCAGGAGGCTATGCTTGCAGTGAACAGAGATCACGGCCACTGCTCTCCAGCCTGGGCGACAGAGCCAGATTCCATCTCAAAAAAAAAAAAAAAAAAAAGAAAACAGTTTACTGGTTCAGAGAGCAATTACAAGGGCAAAAGGCTAAGGCTAAGAGTGTTCTTCAATTAGTACTTAACATTTGCTAAAAACTTTACATTGATTGGGAAGGGACTAGACATATAAAATAGCTTTATACTAACTATATTATTGTTATAATCAGATGTGATATACAGCAATTCAATGTAATAAGTTGATAAAACAATTTTTCAAACAAATAAGGGGTAAATTTTTAAAAAATATATTTTCAACTTAACAATATGTAGGAAATAATAAAAATAAAAAGCACTTGGTTAACAGAAAAGCAGAAAAGATCACAGTTATAATTTTTTAAAGTGTTAGAAATGTCAACAAGATGGCAGGAAACAAGTTTTTAACCCTCATCTTCACTGCCACCACCTCCATAAACACCTATTTTGTAACCACTAAGGGATGAAAATGCCTTCGTGGGAGCCCCACAGTTCAGCTGAAAGGATCCTGCACCTCAATGAAGCAAAAAATCTGAAAGTGGGCACACTGAAGAAGGTAAGAAGAGAAGTTTCGCGGATCACGAGGTCAGGAGATCGAGACCATCCTGGCTAACACAGTGAAACCCCGTCTCTACTAAAAATACAAAAAAATTAGCCGGGTGTGGTCACGGGCACCTGTAGTGCCAACTACTCGGGAGCCTGAGGCAGGAGAATGGCGTGAACCGGGGGGGTCGGAGCTTGCAGAGAGCCGAGATCGCGCCACTGCACTCGAGTGGGCAACAGAGAGAGACTCTGTCTCAAAAAAAAAAAAAAAAGAAAAAAGAAAAAAGAAAAAGAAAAAGAAAGAAAGAAAAAGAGAAAGAGAAAGAGAAGTCTCACTGTACTCATGTCACCCCTCCATCAAGGCAACACAACTTGGTGTCAAGAGAATTCCTTTTAGCTCATAGTTTCTTCCAGTGGTGCAAAGTAAGAGTGAAGTAAGCACCCAGCTGTGTCATCCCTGTGGGAAACTATCCAGTAGGGCCGCTTTTGTCTTACCCTCCTAGAATATCAAGGGGATTGCCTTACTGCTCTTATTTAGGGGCAACTAAGATCAGAAAGAAGGGGCAGGAACTCACAGAAAACAGTACGAATCTCAAGGACTGGTCATGGAGCCTGCTAATTTGCTCATGGACTCCACCAAAAGCCCCATCCACAAATGCTGCAGGACAACTCACCTGTGGATACAGCCAATGCATGCCCCCAGCACACTATGCTCCTCTCTGGCTAGCACCTCACACACTCCTGGGCATGGCACTCCAATAAACCCACAGACAGCACATCCAAGACCCTGCAAACAGCACATGGACCTCAGTAGCATGTATGAATTTCAGCTGCCAGCCTGACTCTTCTGGATTGGGAGTAAGCTATATAAAGTTAAATATTTCAAGAAACTTCCTTAGAAAAAATAAACTTGAGGCCCTCAGCATCCAGCCTAGTTATGTGGTATGAAGAGGAGGCACATAAGACTTTTCCCTTAAAAGTGAACAAAATGAATGGAGTAGGTATATCCAGTGAAAGGATCTGAGATACATCTAGAATCTCTACTTAGGCTGATTGGTTAAGGTCAATCAGTACAAACTAGAGGAGGTGACTGCTTTTTCAAATACAAAGACAAAAATGCAAATCATCAAGAAACACAAAGAATCAAGAAAATGTGATACCACCAAACAAAAAGTTTTGATGGCTGCTCTAAAGAAATAGAGATCTATGAATTGCCTGACAAAGAAGGCACAAAAATAATCTCCAAGATTAGTAAACTACAGGAGAGTCCACCTAAACAAAATCAGGAAAGAAAAATACACAAACAAAATAAGGAATTTAACAAAGGCATGGAAACCATAACAAAGAACCAAAGAGGAATTCTGAAACTGAAGAATGCAATGACAGAATTTAAAAATTCAATACAGTTTTAATGGCAGACTTGTCTAAGCAAAAGAATCAGTGATCTCAAAGACATATAAATTGAAATCATTCAGTCAGATAAATAGAAAAAGAATGAAGAAGAAGGAACACTACAAGATTCGTGAGACACAGTCAAGTGAACCAATATATGAACTTGGGGTGTCTATGTAAGATGCAAAAAAGAGAAAGGGGTAAAAGGCTTATTTTAAAAAATAATAACAGAAAATTTCCCAATTTAGGAAGAAAAATGAACTTCCAGGACATGAAGCCCAAAGAACTGCAAATAGGTTAAACATACAGATGTCTTCACCAAGACACATTATAAACAAATTTTCAACAGTCAAAGACAAAAAAAAGAATTTTGGAAACATCAATAGAAAAGTGATTTGTCACAAAAAAAGATGAAACTATCTTTCAGCAGAAACCTTAAAGGGCTAACAAGAGTGGGATGATAACTTTAAATTACAAAAACAAACATTCATTGTCAATGAATAATACTATATTCAGCAATGCTGTCCATCACAAACGAAGGACAGATAAAGACTTTCCCAGACAAACAAAATCCTGAGGGAGATCATCAGCAATAGACCTATCTTAGAAGAGATGCAAAAGAATTCCTTAAGTTGAAACAAAAGAATGCTAATTGGCAAAATGAAAACACATGAAAGTATAAAACTTGCTGATAAATGTAGGTATTTAGTCCAATTCAGATTACACTAATGCTGTAGTGTTGTAAAGCTTTTAAAGCTATTATAACATTTCAAAAACAAACATTTTATAAGTAAATTATAGCTACAACATTTGTTAATGAGTATATAATGTACAAACATGTAAATTATGGCATCAATAACAAAAATGTGAGGGAAAGGAGAAGTGTGAATTTCTATATGAGGCTGAAGTTAAGTAGTTATTAGTTTAAAATAGATTTTTATAGCTATAAGAAAATGTATCTAAACACATGGTACTCACAAAGGAAAATAAACTCTAGTGGACATAAAAGAATAATTTTAAAGGAATCAAAGCAAACTATTGCAAAAATGAGAAAATCTTCAAATCACAAAGGAATACAGCAAAGAAGAAGGGAACTACAAGTGAAACAATTAACAAAATGCCAATAGTGAGTTCTCATCTATGTATCAATACTTTACATGTAAATGGCTTAAACTGCACACTCAAAAGACATAGTGTGACAAAGGATTAAAAAAAAAAGATTCAACTATATGCTTCAAGAGACTGACTTCATCTTTAAGGACACACATAGCTGAAAATGAAGGATGAAATCACATTAAATGAAAATGTTAACCAAAAAACAGCAAGAGGGGATATACATATATCAGACAAAGTAGACTCGAAGTCAACAACTGTCACAAGAGATGAATAAGTTCACTATATAAAGGGGTCAATGCATCTAGAGTATATAATGATAATAAATATGTCTGCATCCAGCATTGGATTACCTAAATATATAAAGCAAATATACAAAACGAAAGGTAGATAGAGCAGCAATACAGTAAGAGTAGAGGGATTCAAAAACCCATTTTTAACAATGAGTAAGTAATCTAATCCAAAGAAAATCAGTAAACAAACAGCAAATTGGAGCAACACTATAGACCAAAGGGACCTAATAGACATATGCAGGACATTGCATTCAACAGCAAGAGAATAAATATTCTTCTGAACTACAGATGGAACATTCTCCAAGATAGATCATATGTTTGACCACTACATGAGTGTTGACAAATTTAAAAACATTAAAATCATATTTAGTATCTTTTCCAACCACAATAATATGAAACTAGAAATCAATAACAGAAGGAAAATTGGAAAATTCAAAAATGTTTGGAAAATAAACAACAAATTCCTGAAGTATCAATTGGTTAATGAAGAAATAAAAAGAAAAATCAAAAAGTATGGAACTACACCATACCTAAATGTATGGAATAGAGCAAAACTAGTTCTATGAGGAAAGTTTATAGTGATGAGTGTGAACATTAAGATAAAAAAGTAAGATCTCAAGTCAACATCCTAACTTTACACCTCAAGGAATTAGAAAACAACAAACAAAGCCCACAGTCAGCAGAAAAAATGGAAAAACAAAGATCAGAACAGAGCTAAATGAAATGGAGACAAAAAATTCTAATAATTAAGAAGATCAACAAATGTAACAGTTGGTTCTTTGAAAAGATAAACAAAATTGTTCCTGATTAAAAAAAAAAGCTAGACAAATGTAAAAGAAAGATGACTGAGGTAAACAAGCTTCTAAATGAAATAGGAGACATTACAACTGATATAACTTTAATAAATAGAATTACAACCGATATACAAAGGTTCATAAGTTAATACTAAAAATAACTACAGTCCAACAAATTTCCCTACAAGAAAGGTGCAGGAACAGATTATTTTACTGGATAATTCTGCCTAATATTTAAGAATGAATTAATATCAATCCTCCTCCAACTCCTCCAAGAAACTAAAGAGGAGAGAACACATCAAAACTCATTTTACATGAGACAAAAGCTATACAAGAACACTAAAAGAAAAGAAAATTCGGCCGATATCCCTGATGACGGTAGATGCAGAAATCCTGTAAACCAAATTCAATAACACAACAAAAAGATTATTCACCAACATAAAGTAGGATTTATCCCTCGGACACAAGAATAGTTTAACATGTGCAAGTAAATAAATGGGATACACTGAGTTAGGAGAATGAAGGATTAAAAACTATACAATCATCTGAATAGTTGCAAAAACCCACATTTGACAAAACTCAATATCCTTTCATGACAACATTTCTCAATAATTTAGGTCTAGAATAAATACATATCAACATAATAAAGGCCATATATGACAAGTGCATATCAAGCTGACATCATGGTAAAAAACTGAAACCATATCCTCTAAGATCAGGAATAAGACAAGAATGCCCACTCTCACCACTTCTGTTCAACATAATACTAAATGATCTAGTCAGAGTAATCAGGCAAGAAAAAGAAATAAAAGCATCCAAAACAGAAAGGAAGAAGTTAAATTGTTTCTGTTTGCAGATGACATGATCTTATATATAGATAATTTTAAAGTCTCCATCAAAATATTGTTAGAACTAGTGAACGAAATCAGTAAAGTGGCAGGATACAAAATTAACATTAAAAAATAGTTGCATTTTTATGCACTGAACAAACTATCTGGAAATAAAATTTAAAAAAATCCCATGCACAATAGCATCAAAAAGAATAATTAATAACTAACCAACCAAAAAAAGTCCAGGTCCAGACGGATTCATAGCCGAATTCTACCAGAGGTACAAAGAGGAGCTGGTACCATTCCTTCTGAAACTATTCCAATCAATAGAAAAAGAGGGAATCCTCCCTAACTCATTTATGGGGCCAGCATCATCCTGATACCAAAGCCTGGCAGAGACACAACAAAAAAAGAGAATTTTAGACCAATATCTCTGATGAACATCGATGCAAAAATCCTCAATAAAATACTGGGAAACTGAATCCAGCAGCACATCAAAAAGCTTATCCACCATGATCAAGTGGGCTTCATCCCTGGGATGCAAGCCTGGTTCAACATACGCAAGTCAATAAACATAATCCAGCGTATAAACAGAACCAAAGACAAAAACCACATGATTATCTCAATAGATGCAGAAAAGGCCTTTGACAAAATTCAATGGCCTTCGTGCCAAAAACTCTCAATAAACTAGGTATTGATGGGACATCTCTCAAAATAATAAGAGCTATTTATGATAAAGCCACAGCCAATATCATACTGAATGGGCAAAAACTGGAAGCATTCCCTTTGAAAACTGGTACAAGACAGGGATGCCCTCCCTCACCACTCCTATTCAACATAGTGTTGGAAGTTCTGGCCAGGGCAATCAGGCAGGAGAAAGAAATAAAGGGTATTCAATTAGGAAAAGAGGAAGTCAAATTGTCCCTGTTTGCAGATGACATGATTGTCTGTTTTGAAGACCCCATCATCTCAGCCCGAAATCTCCTTAAACTGATAAGCAACTTCAGCAAAGTCTCAGGATACAATATCAATGTGCAAAAATCACAAGCATTCTTATACACCAATAACAGACAGAGAGCCAAATCATGAGTGAACTCCCATTCACAATTGCTGCAAAGAGAATAAAATACCTAGGAATCCAACTTACAAGGGATGTAAAGGACCTCTTCAAGGAGAACCACAAACCACTGCTCAACGATATAAAAGAGGACACAAACAAATGGAAGAACATTCCATGCTCATGGATAGGAAGAATGAATAGATTCAATTCCATTCCCATTAAGTTACCAATGGCTTTCTTCATGTAATTAGAAAAAAAACTACTTTAGAGTTCATATGGAACCAAAAAAGACCCCACATTGCCAAGACAATCCTACATCAAAAGAACAAAGCTGGAGGCATCATGCTACCTGACTTCAAACTATACTACAAGGCTATAGTAACCAAAACGGCATGGTACTGGTACCAAAACAGAGATATAGACCAATGGAACAGAACAGAGCCCTCAGAAATAATATCACACATCTACAACCATCTGATCTTTGACAAACCTGAGAGAAACAAGAAATGGGGAAAGGATTCCCTATTTAATAAATGTTGCTGGGAAAACTGGCTAGCCATATATAGAATGCTGAAACCAGATCCCTTCCTTACACCTTATACAAGAATTAATTCAAGATGGATTAAAGTCTTAAATGTCAGACGTAAAACCATAAAAACCCTAGAAGAAAACCTAGGCAGTGCCATTCAGGACATAGGCATGGGCAAGTACTTCATGTCTAAAACACGAAAACAATGGCAACAAAAGCCAAAATTGACAAATGGGATCTAATTAAACTAAAGAGCTTCTGCACAGCAAAATAAACTACCATTAGAGTGAACAGGCAACCTACAGAATGGGAGAAAATTTTTGCAATCTACTCATCTGACAAAGGGCTAATATCCAGAATCTGCAAAGAACTCAAACAAATTTACAAGAAAAAAAACAAACAACCCCTTCAAAAAGTGAGCAAAGGATATGAACAGACCCTTCTCAAAAGAAGACATTTATGCAGCCAACATACACATGAAAAAATACTAGGTCTTTTTAATGTCTTCTGAAATACATGTATTTCATTTTGTGACTGTAGCATATTACTCAGTATCCTCTGAATGAACTTTTATGTCCTTTCCAGTTATAGACTACTACAAATAATGCTGTTATGCACATTCTTATTAATAAATGTACTTCCTTCTGGGTATGAACAAGAGCCTCTCATGGTTAAATACTTAGGACAAATTTACTGAAATGAGACATGTCTCTCAAAGGACTTATGAATCTTAAACATGATCAGATTGTGCTGGAATTTTCTCCATAGTAATTACAGCTTCTTTACATCCTTATCAGCACAGTGAGGCATTCCTATCAGGGAGTGGTGTGAACCCTTCTGAAATCAGTGTCCAGCCAGCAAAGGATCTACCTTGCAAATATGCATTTCTAAAGATGGGATTCTCAAGCATGCTATGTTAACTCTTTTCTTCACAATCTCCTATTGGGTCATTTTAATGTGCAACTTTTTAAGGGTTCTCTTATGTTACTCCTAATTTCTGCTGGCACCTTTTCTTGTTTCTTTATATGCTTTATGATTCTTGATTTGTCTCATCTTAATCACAGAAATCCTGGGGCTAATGGGTTGTATTTTCCTCTGAAACATGTCTGGATTTATTCTTCTAGAAATTTGAAGGTGTTACTAAATCTAGCAGTGCTCAATTATACAGTGGGTGTAAAACTAAACCACAAACTCAAATAAGATTCAAAATATAGTTACAATTTCTGAAGACATTTATGTGTTTTCTTTCAAACAGAGTTATCATGGAGACAGACATTCTCTCTGTTTACATGATTTATTAGCATGTGTATGCTTTTTGGCTCATCATTTACTTAACATGTCTTCAAAGTCTCAGCTTTATGAAGTGGAGACCAAGTCCACCTCCCCCACTGTGCAGGACTTGAGGGCTTTCATTTTGCTTTCCCTGTAGGCTCTATAAGACTTGGTGCTCGAGGTTCCTGCTAACCGAATATGCTCCAGAGTGGTCTAGTTTTATGATTTCAGTTGCCACTCTTACTTCAGCTCATTTGAAGATTTTTGGAGCCTCAGAAATTACCCATACTTTCTTGTGATTTTCAAAAGTAGATGTTTTTTGATAATAGGATTTTAGAAAACTCTAGTCTCCTTCACTTTGTTGAAGGTAGAAATGTTGGATTCATTTCTCAATTTCATTGCTTTCTTTTTTTAATTCCCATGATTCTGTCTTGGTTTTCATACTACTCTGCTTCAAATTCTCTTGGACTTGAATTTTTAAAATATTTTTCCTGATATTAGTGCATTTGTTTCATTTGTTTCTTGTTTAATAATAAATATATGTATCCATATAAATTTTACTTTTGAGTGTTGGTTTTGAAACATAACAAATATTGATATAAAGTGTGCTAGATATGGCTTTTCCTGTGATAAACAAAAGAGAGAAAGGAAGGAGGGAAGGAAGGAAGGAGGGAAGGAAGGAGGGAAGGAAGGGAAGGAACGAAGGAAGGAAAGAAGAAGGGAAGAAGGAAGGAAGGAAGGAAGGAAGGAGAAAGTAAGTTAGTTCTAAATCTCTTTTCAAAGAATCTGTTCACACATCTACTCTGTGAATAGAGAAAACTGGAGAAGAATTCTGGACTATTTAAAATTCCCTGTTATATGTTCTGTTTCACTCTGTACTATGCCTGCAGAATACTTGCTCCTGTGGAACACTGCAATTTTCATTTTTGTGTGCTTATTTAAGTAATATCTGTTTCATGCAATGTGGAAATTCATGGATTCTCAAATTGAAATTATATATTAAGTCTTAATAAGCATTTTTGATTGGCTTACTAAATAAGGGAATACATGACAAATGGTTGCTTTACTTTTCCAAAATGTCATTCCATTAGAAAAAGGTGGAAGGAATATTTTTTTCCAGAAATATCAATGAAGCATTATTTTTCCTATTTGTAGAACTTTTGAAATGATCTCCTATAGATGCTTTCATAAAACATATGTCTTCAGACCCAAACCCAGGAGAGCAGCTACAAACAATTGTGGAAGAGATTTTTTAAAATTTAGAGCTTAAATTATGTGCTGATATAGACTTTGTTTAGTCCTGAAAAAGAAAGTTAATGTAAACTTAAACAAAAAAAATTCAGAAATTGGCCAGGTGCAGTGGCTCATGCCTGTAATCCCAGCACTTTGGGAGGCCAAGGCAGGCAGATCACCTGAGGTTGGGAGTTTGAGACCAGTCTGACCAACATAGAGAAACCCCGTCTCTACTAAAAATACAAAATTAGCCGGGTGTGGTGGCACATGCCTGTAATCCCAGCTACTAGGGAGGCTGAGGCAGGAGAATCACTTGAACCTGGGAGGCTGAGGTTGTGGTGAGCTGAGATCGCGCCATTGCATGCCAGCCTGCGCAACAAGAGCGAAACTCTGCCTCAAAAAAAAAAAAAAAAAAAAAATTCAGAAATCGAAAGAGTCAGCAATGTATGTCTATCTATTAACCATACACCTCATAGTGAAGAGAGAGAGAAAGATCCTGAAAGCTCATATAATACAGTGTGATCATTAGTTAACAGGACACAGTAGTATTGTACGCAGGTAACATTCGTAATGTCTTAGGAAATCAATGTTAGCTGAAAGAAGGGCCCAATAACAGGGAAAGAAAGGAAAGGGATTTTGATAGGCATGATCTCATATAGAATATAAAGATTATAAATAATGCCACCTATTAAAGACTAATGTATAATGAAGACAATATTTAGGGGAAATAAATAAAAATATTCTTAAAGAAAACGATGATTAATTGTCAGTTTTAAAAAACTTGCAAACTTATACCCGGAATGTAGTTTCAGTCACTATTGTCACATCAAACAATATAAAACCAAGATACTGAACATGAAAATACAAAAGGACATACATTTTCCTTTTCCAGTGTCTGACGTTTGTGTGGACAGAAAGTTGGTACTTTAGTGAGGTAAATGTATGATGTGAAGACTCTTGAGTGGTTTTTAGGCTTGTAACATTCTGTTATTTGACACTATAGTGTAACTATAGTGTATGCAAATTATATCAAGTTGCAGGAAAATTCTATTTCTTTTATACTTTTGGAAACCTAACAAAATTATGAAGTACAACAGGTTAAAAGCCTGAACTTCAAAACAACAGAGACCTAGGCTCAAATTCTAACTCTACTATTTATTAGTTTTTTGACTCGACAACTCTAAGATTCACTTTCCCATATGGGAAACTCATTGTATAACAATGAAAATCAAATTGCATTAAAGGTAGTGTTGCTTAACCTAACTATATTATTTCAATCTGTTTTGTGAATTATGTAAAAATATCCACTGCCTGTTTAACATTTTACAAATTACTTTCTCATGGATCTTTGTTCCCAACTTAGAGCTAAAACTCAGATGGCTAATTATTTGTCTATTTGTTTAATTATAAATAAGTAAGTATTTATACTTACAACATAAATAGTGTAGTCAACATTTTTCTCTGTATATTCTGGCACCAAATCTCATAATTTATAAAAATAATCATTGGAGGCTTGCGGGTTTCACCACACTAAGCCATGGTAACAACTGAGCTTACAAAATGGGAAGGTGTGTTCTGATTTTTTTCTGTACATTTCATATTCTCTTTTCCTTTTTCTGCCAACAAATATTCAATTTTTAAAAATCTACCCAGTTGCTTTCTCTAAGACTTTCTCAAAAAGTTTCTGTTCTTCAAAACTGTCTTCTGAAGAGTCAAGCAGATAGTCATTTATACTTTCATCTATTTTAGTGCTGACAAGGGGGGAAGTTTTTTTCCACATTTATTTATTTATTCATTTATTTATTTACTTATTGTCCCTACATCTTGCTTGTTTTTACACTCCTTAGTATATTTTTAAACATTCACGTTCTGGTTCCTCAAACTATGTGGACTGGATCACAACCTCTCCAGGGTGTTATGTAATATTTTTATTTAAAAACTTCCAATGAATATGATGATCACTTAGGTCAAAAGCTATTGCCAATCCCAATCTTTCTATTTAAAATACATGTCTTAAAGTGGATTTGGATGGCTTCTAAGATTCTTTTCAAATAAAAAATTCTGAAATCATCAAACGCTAGAACTAAAGAGAATCTGAGACTCTTTGCTCCAGCCTAGTGGCTTGTGAGTATGTTTACCAGGGACACTGTGTTCTGTGCTAGTGCCTTAGGACTCGCTACTATGTGTGGTCTTGAGGCTAAGTGGCTAAGGCTCCAACTTCAATTTTATCTGTTTGTGTGCAAAGATCCTTCAAAATATATTGGTCCAGTTGTAGCAGAATAAAAGTGTTTCGTGTCTTTCCTTCCCTAGACCCAGCCTTTCTTTTTTTCTAAAATACAATGTCAGGGATAATTGAGAAGATGGTGATCTACTTAAAATCATATAGAGGTTTATCTGGTTATTTATACATAAAGTTCATCTCACGTCTTTGAGAATCTGATTCTTTCTTTTCTTTTATTCACTTATTTTTTGAAGACATTTTATGATTCTGGGAAGTGAAAATCTAAAGGTAGATTTCTTTTCCCTAGGGAACTGAACAAAACATCTTTGAAATAGTGGCCAGAGGTCAAAACCAATTATCTTCTATGAATTGGTCTTGGGTCTGAATTAAATGACTCTGAGGTCCCCCATGGCAAAGAGTAACTGTAAGTCAGTCTCAAAGACTAGGAGGTGCAAGTACAATACTCAAGCAAATGTCCCTCCTGAACTTTTCATTAAAATGGAATATTTCATACAAATGTCTCCATCATTCTATACTCCTTATCCATTGCAACCCAATTTTTAGTTATCAATGCTGAGAAATAAATGGAATGGTCTCCTGTTATGCTACCACAAATCCTTTCACTTTCTATATATAAAACTTGCAAGATGTTTATAGACTTATTTCAAGTATCTGCATCTCCTAAGTTTTCTAGTAACTAGTACTGTGAGCTGCTAGCATGTTTCATTCTATGGGCCAATAATCATTAATGTAGGCTGCAACAATAAGTGTTTTGTTAATTTATTAATACTTGCCATGAGCTAATGGAGGGGTTAAGTGTATTCTGTTCCTTTTATTACTGTGATAAGTAGCTTGCAAGTATAATTTCATAACTTCATAATAAACGTATTAACATAGCTATTATGATTGTTAGCATCATAATTATCACCATCATCCCCATTTCCAGGGGAGAACAGTGAAGCATGGGGGAGTTGACTAGTTCAGAATCATATAATTACTAATTTGGAAACACAGGACTCGAACACAAAGCTCATACCCATAGCCAGTACAAAATTCTAAGCCATAATGGCCATCCATCTAAACTTTCACTACTGCATTTATTCTTTTAATAAATGAAGAAATAATGACCAAAGACTTATAGTTAAACTCATAATTTTATTGGCTATAAAAGCTATTTACAAGTGTAGTTAGAAACGGACACAGAGAAAAATGACTACTACTATAGAAATAAATATTTAAAGCATGTCCTTATCCATGGAGGATGAGATAATGTACCTGGAAGATAATTAGTTTCTGTGACTTCAAACGTTCCTAAGTCTGAGATTCCTTGAATGTCAGTTTTGAAATTTAGAAATTTTAACCTCTAATTTAAAATAAAAATCTCAAATTGAGCTATTCACCTGTTTTTCTTTTAATTTAAATAACTGCTTTTACTGATATCAGGTTAAATGCAATTGGGTTCTGGTAGCCTGAATAGTGAATAAGAGCCAAGTCTATGGGAATGACAATGAGCTATCTGGCCTTCTGCAATTGTTTCCAGATTGAAATAGCTTAGCTACATATTTGTTTTGTCCTGTGACATGATTTACTTTTATATAATTTCAGTACTCATTGATATAGAGATATTTTTCTTTATGGGCCTATAATAATTGGCTGGGAAGATGCCACAATTAAGAGTACCATATTCTAGTAATTCATCAGTAATTAACTCTTGAAATTTATAGGAGTTACACTTGAAAAATTTTGTCCTCATACCTTAATAGTTTACTGGCCTGTTCCAAAAGAACACTTTCATTTTAAAAGAGCAATATTGATTTTACTATATCCCCTTTTAGGACTTCATTTTTTGTTGTTTTATGCTGGATTTAAATTTTAACCTGGTTTATACAATGTAATCTATTTTAATGGTTTAAAGGCATTACAATAAGATAATTTGCTTCCTCTGAACTGAATATTTTTAGCTCATTTTAAATTGTTGAATTACTTAATAGAATATATTACTTAATGGAATACAGCTTCCAATAAAATTTCTATACATTGCAGAAGTATATTTTCTGCATTATTACAAAATGATTTTCTTATTTTATATACTCACAAACACATAGAAATACACTATATTATAGTATCACTATAGATGAATCCCTCAGTATTCATTCAAGTTTTAAGGATGTATTATCAAAATATTGCTGATTATTATTATTAATTTTGTAAGAGATGGACAAAAAAGTAATAAAAAATACATAGATAAAGAATGAAAAGTGAATTGCATAATTCATCACTATGAAAACTTATATTAGGCTCTATGCATACCATTCAAAATTGTAAAGTAGATAAATTCTAGTCTTTGCAATTCTATACCTTGGCCAAATCCAGCACAATGTTAAATTACTATCAGCTCCCTTTTTTATGTTGATTGACACAAAATCGACCAGATTCCTATTTTTATTATAACTATTTTATTTGACATACTAAACAAATTAATTAATAATATAAAATAAACATATTCTTTTTTTTAATTCTTAAGGTGAAATCAGAAGAGATTTGGAGCAGATCACACATATACATGCAGCATTGTACTCAGAGGAGGCAATCTAGCAAATAACAACCCTTTAGTACCTTAAAGTGCTGCTAAAAGATTTGCATTATAGACTCTCTTTCTTGCATAGTACTCCTTTTAAAGAGAATGTCAGTTTAGTTAGGCAAACATACAGTCTATATAATGTATTTTTAAAAATTGTGATAAGAACACTGAATATGAGATATATACTCTTAACAACTTTTCAAGTACAAAATACAATATTTTGCACTTAAAAATAAATAAAGGGACCGAGCATGGTGGGTCACACCTGTAATCCCAGCACTTTGGGAGCCTGAGGCCAGCAGATCATGAGGTCGAGAGATCCAGAACATCCTGGACAACATGGTGAAACCCGGTCTCTACTAAAAATACAAAAATTAGTTGGGTGTAGTGGTGCATGCCTGTAGCCCAGCTACTAGGGAGGCTGAAGCAGAAGAATAGCCTGAACCCGGGAAGAGGAGGTTGCACTGAGCCGAGATCATGCCACTGCACTCCAGTCTGGCAACACAGCAAGACTCCGTCTCAATAAATAAATAAATAAATAAATAAAATGAAATAAATAAATGGGACACTATGCATGAAATACGCTTGTGTATTTAAGTGCAAAATTATTTAAGTGCCTTTAATTAATAAGGCAAAACATTGTTCAGCAAATCTCTGGCACCTACTCATCTCATATAACTGAAACTTGATACTTGTGGAACAGCAGTCTCCCATTTCCTGCTTCCCTCTGCCCCAGCAACCACTATTCTGCTCTCTGTTTCTGTAAGTTTGGCTACTTTAGATACCTCATATAGGGATAATCATACAGTACAGTTGATCCTTTTTGAACAACCTGGGTTGGAGCTGTGAGGGTTCACTTAAGGTTTCTCTACCTCTGCCACCTCTGAAACAACAGGACCAACCCCTCCTAATTTTCCTTATCACAGCCTACTCAGTGTGAAGATAATGAGGATGAAGTTCTTGACAATGATGTGCTTTCGCTTAATGAATGGTAAATATAGTTTTTATGAATTTCTTAATGTTTTATCTAGTTTACTATAAACATACAATATATAACATATACAAAATATGTGTTAATCAACTGCTTATGTTATTGGTAAAGCTTGCCATCAAAAGTAGACTATTAGTAGTCAAGTTTTTTGAGAGTCGAAGTTATATATAAATTTTTTACTGCGTGTTCGGGGTGGAGAGTCAGTGCCTTTAACCACTTTGTTGCTCAAGGGTCAACTGCATTTGTGTTTTGGTAACTGGTTTATTTCATTTAACATAATGTTCAAGGTGCATCCATGTTTTAGCATATATCAGAAATTTCCCTCTTTTTTAAGGCTGAATAATATTCTATCGTATAGACAGACCACATTCTGCTTATGCATTCATCCATTGACGGACACTTAGGTTGCTTCTATATTTTAGCTATCGTGAATGATACTGCTATGAACATATATATGAAAATATCTCTTCTAGACCCTGCTTTCAATACTTTTGGGGATATACTCAGAAGTTAAATTGCTGGATGATATGGTAATTCTATTTTTTATTTTTTAAGGAATCACCATACTATTTTCCACAGCAATTGTACCATTTTACTTTCCCACAAACAGTGTTCAAGGGTTCCAGTTTCTTCACATTCTTGTCAACACTTATTATTTTCTGTTTTTTTTTTTTTTTTTTTTTTTTAGTAGTAGTCATCTATTGGTGTGAGGTGGTATTTCATTGTAGTTTTGATTTGCATTTCCCTAATAATTAGTGTTATTGAGAATCTTTTTATGTGCTTTTTGGCCATTTGTCTATCTTCTTTGAAGAAATGTTTATGGAAGTCTTTTGTCCATTTTTGAATCAAGTATTTTTTTAATTGTTAACTTTTGGAAGTTCTCAGCATGAATATTAATTCCTTATCAGATAAAATCTACAAATATTTTCTTTCATTCTGTGGGTTGCCTTTTACTCTATTAATATTCTCTTTTGCAGTACATATTTTTAAAATTTTCATGAGTCCTATTTTTCTTTTTTGTTTGTTTGTTTGTTTTTGTTGCTGTTGCCTATGCCTTTGGTGTTGTATTCAAGAAATCATCACAAATTCAATGTCATGAAGCTTTTACCCCATGTTTTCTCCAAACAGTTCTATAGCTTTAGGTCATACACTTAGTCTTTGATCCATTAATTTTTTGTGCATTGTGTTACGTAAGGGTCCAACTTCATTTTTTTCATGCAGAGATTCCAGCATCATTTGTTGAGAAGATTGTACTTCCCCCTTTGAGTGATTTTGACACTCTTCTAAAAAAATTATTTGACCATATATGTGAGGGTTTATTTCAAGGCTCTCGTTTGTCTAAATGGCTATCTTTATTCCAGTACCACAACATTTTGATCCTCCAGCTTTGTTCTTTGTTGTTAAGATTGCTTCGGTTATTTGGGGTCCCTTGAATTTCCATAAGACTTGTAGGAAAAGGTTCTCTATTTGTGACAAAGAAAAAAAAAAAAAAAAACGAGTAGAATTTTGAGAGAAATTGCACTAAATCTGTAGATCATTTTGGGTGGCACTGACATCTTAACAACATTAATTCTAATTCACTATCATAGGATTTGTTCTCATTTGTTTATTTAAATTTTTTTTTCGGCCAGGCATGGTGGCTCATGCCCATAATCCCAGCATTTTTGGAGGGTGAGGCGGGTGAATCATGAGGTCAAGAGATCGAGACCATCCTGGCCAACATGGTGAAACCTCGTCCTACAAAAAATACAAAAAGTAGCTGGCCATGGTGGTGCATGCCTGTAGTCCTAGCTACTCAGGAGGCTGAGGCAGGAAAATCACTTGAATCCAGGAGGTGGCGGTTGCAGTGACCCAAGATCACGCCACTGCGCTCCAGCCTGGCGACAGAGCGAAACTCTCTCAAAAAAAAAAAAAAAAAAAAAAAATTCAGTTAATTCCAGAGTCTTTCATTCATTTTCATGCAATTGTAAATGACATTGTCTTTATAATCACTATTCAGATTGTTCATTGTTAATATATAGAAATGCAACTGATTTTTGCATGTTGATTTTGCATCCAACTACTTTGCTGAATCCATTAATTACTTATAATTTTTTGTGTGAAATATTTAAGGTTTTCTACATATGAAATCATTTCATCTGTGAGCAGATATCATTTCGCTTCTTCCTTCTCATTTTGATGCCTTCTATTTTTACTCTTTCCTAAGTTCTCTGAGTACAATTTTTGATACAATGTTAGACAGAAATTGTAAGTATAGGTATCATAGTCTTATTCCTCATATTAGAGGAAAAACTTTCTGATTTTCACCACTGAGGGTGATGTTTGCTGTAATAGTTCATTCTATGCTTAGTTTGTTGAGATTTTTTATCATGATAGGCTATTACATTTTGTTAAAAGATTTTTTTCTGGATCAATTGAGATGATCATTTTTTCTTTCATTCTGTTAATCTGGTGTATTAGATTTATTAATTTTTGTATTTTCATATATTATAACATCCCGGTATTCTTGAAATAAATCTCACTTTCTCATGGCATATAGTCTTTTTAACACACTGATGAATTTGGTATGCTATTTTTTTTTAGTATTTTGGTTTCAATGTTCATAAGGAAATAGTCTGCAGTTTTATTTTCCTGTGTTTTATTTGGCTTTGGTACCATAATACTGGCCTAATAGGATGAGTTAGAAAGTATTAAATTCTCTTCAAGTTTTTGGGCAAAGTTTGGGAAGAATGGATCTAAATTATATAAATGTTCAAAGAAATTTACCAGTGAAGCCATCAGGTTCAGGCTTTTACATTATTGGGAGATTTTTAAATTAACTCAGTCTCCTTTCTACTTATAAATCTATTCAAATTTTCTGTTTCTTCATAATTTATTCTTGGTAGGTTTTGTGTATCTACAAATTTGTTCATTTCATCTAGATTATCCAATTTGTTGACATATAATTGTTCATATTATTGTCATAATAATTGATCTGTAGAATCAATAACAATGTCACAACTTTTATTTCTGATCTTACACAAATATAAGTCTTTTTTTTTGTAGTCTATCTAGCTAAATGTTTGCCAGTTTTACTCATTTTTTCATGAAACCAACTTCTGCTTTCTCTTGCTTTTTTCTATATTTTTTCTATCCTCTATTTCGTTAAGTTCTGCTCTAATTTTTATTTTTTCATTGTTTCTGCTAGGCTTTGGGTTTAGTTTGTTCTTACTCTCTAGTTCCTTAAATTGCAAAGATGAAGCTGTTGATTTAAAATCTTTCTATTTTTTAATGTAAGCATTTATAGCTGTAAATTTCTCCCTTAGCAGTCTTTACTGCATGTATTTTAATATATTGGGTTTCTGTTTTCATTCTTGTTTTATTTTTTTATGTCCCTTTGTTCTCTGTTTTGATTCATTGTTAAGAGTGTATTGTTATATTTTCAGAGATTTGTGAATTTTCCAGTTTCACTTCTATTAGTGATTTCAAACTCAATTCTGTTGTGATAAGGGAAGATACTTTGAATGATATTCACTTTTTAAAATATATTGAGACTTAATTTATGGCCTAACATATGGTTTACCTGGAAAATGTTCCATGTATACTTGAAATGAATATGTATATGGTTGCTATTGTGTAGATTGGTCTGAGAATGTCTGTTTGATCTAATTAGTTTATTGCATTGTTTAAATCCTTTACTTTCTTACCTATTTTCTGTCTTGGTTATTCTAATCCATTATTGAGAGTATTGAAACATTCAATGATTATTGTACTATTGTATATTGGTAGTACTTTATATTTGTAGTACTATATAGTTCTCCTTTTAAGTCTATTAGTTTTTGCCTCATATATTTTTGTGGTCTATCATTAAGTTTGTAAATGTTTATGATTGTTATACCTCCTTGCTTTATTGAAACTTTTAATATATAGTGCTCTTCTTTGTCCCTTATCAACTTTTGTATTTTGATTTTATTTTTTATGATATTAGTATAAGCATCCCTGCTCTCTTTAGGTAATTATTTGCATGAAATATCTTTTTCATTCGCAACTTGAAATAAAAGCATGTTTTTGTGTCCTTGGACCTAAAGTGAAGTTTTTCTGAATAGCATATATGAGGATCATGTGTTCCTATCCATCGACTCAATCTCCATCTTTTGTTTGGAGATTTTAATCTATTACATTTAAAGTTATTGCTGATAAGGAGGGACTTCTGTCATTTTGATATTTGTTTTTCACATGTCTTACAGTTTTTGGTTTTTGTTCATTTCCTGTATTACTGTCACCATTTTGTATTTAATTTTGGTTTGTAGTGAAATGATTAAATTCCTTTCTTATCCTTTTTGTATGCATTCTTATGGATTTGTGGTTACCATGGGGATTACATTTAACATTCTAAAGTTATAATAATCTAATTGGAATTGATACTAGTTAAACTTCAATAGCATTCAAAAATTCTGCTCCTTTACACCTCCATCCCACCCATTTCAGTTGGTGTCACAAAATTATAGCCCTTATAGATTATGTCCCCAAACATAAAGTAATCATTCTTTTAATTGCATTAGTCTCTTAAATTTCATAGGAAACAAAATTTAGAGTTATAAATCCAAATTATAATAATACTGGTTTTCCTCATTCTCTTAAATCATGTAGAAGAAAAACTGTAAAGTTATGAACTGTTACAACAATACTAGCTATCATAATTACCCATGTATTATTTACCTTTACTGAGATGTTAGTTTCTTTTTTTTTTTCTAATTTTACTTTAAGTTCTGGGATACATGTGCAGAGGGCGCAGGTTATATAGGTATACATGTGCCATGGTGGTTTGCTGCACCTATCAATCCATCGTCTAGGTTTTAAGCCCTGCACGCATTAGGTATTTGTCCTAATGCTCTCCCTCCCCTTGGATCCCACACCCAACAGGACCCTGTGTGTGATGTTCCCCTCCCTGTGTCCATGTGTTCTCATTGTTCAGTGAGCAACTGTGAATGGGACAATTCCTACCTATGAGTGATTACATGCGGTGTTTGGTTTTCTGTTCGTCTGTTAGTGTGCTGAGAATGATGGCTTCTAGCTTCATCCATGTCCCTGCAAAGGACATGATCTCATTCTTTTTGATGGCTGCATGGTATTCTGCGGTGTATATGTGCCACATTTTCTTTATCCAGTCTATCATTGATGGACATCTGGGTTGGTTCCAAGTCTTTGCTATTGTAAAGAGTGCTGCAATAAACATATGTGTGCATGTGTCTTTATAGAATGATTTATAATCCTTTGGGTATATACCCAGTAATGGGATTTCTGGGTCAAATGGTATTTCTGGTTCTAGATCCTACAGGAATCACCACACTGTCTCCCATAATGGTTGAACTAATTTGTAGTCCCATTAAACAGTGTAAAGCATTCCTATTTCTCCACAGCCTCGCCAACATCTGTTGTTTCCTGACTTTTTAATAACAGTCATTCTAACTGGCATGAGATGTAGCTCACTGTGGTTTTGATTTGCATTTGTCTAATGACCAGTGATAACGAACTTTTTTTCTTATGTCTATTGGCCGCATAAATGTCTTCTTTTGAGAAGTGTCTCTTCATATCCTTCACCCACTTTTTGATTTTTTTTTTTTCCTTGTAAATTTGTTTAAGTTCCTTGTACATACTGGATATTAGTCCTCTGTCAGATGAGTAGACTGCAAAAATTTTCTCCCATTTTGTAGGTTGCCTGTTCACTCTGATAATGGTTTCTTTTGCTGTACTGAAGCTCTTTAGTTTAATTAGATCCATTTGTCAATTTTGGCTTTTGTTGCAATTGCTTTTGGCGTTTGAGTCATGAAATCTTTGTCCATGCCTATCTCCTGAATAGTACTGTCTAGGTGTTCTTCTAGAGTTTTATGGTTTTGAGTTTTATACTTAAGTCTTTAATTGATCTTGAATTAATGCTTGTTAAGATATAAGGAAGGGGCCCAGTTTCTGTTTTCTGCATATGGCTAGTCAGGTTTCCCTACACTTATTAAATAGGAAATCCTTTCCCCATTGCTTGTTTTTGTCAGGTTTGTTGAAGATCAGATGGTTGTAGATGTGTGGTGTTATTTCTGAGGTCTCTATTCTGTTCCATTGGTCTAAATATTTGTTTTGATATCATTACTATGCTGTTTTGGTTATTGTAGCCTTGTAGCATAGTTTGAAGTCAGGCAGCATGATGCCTCCAGCTTTGTTCTTTTTGCTTAGGATTGTCTTGGCTATAGGGGCTCTTTTTTAGTTCCATATGAAATGTAGTTTTTTCTAATTCTGCAAAGGAAGTCAATGGTAGCTTGATGGGAATAGCATGAATCTATAAATTACTTTGGGTAGTATGGTCATTTTCACAACGTTGATTCTTCCTATCCATGAGCATGGAATTTTTTTTTTCCATTTGTTTGTGTCCTCTCTTATTTCCTTGAGCATTGATTTGTAGGTCTTATTGAAGAGGTCCTTCAGATCCCTTATAAGTTGGATTCCTAGGTATTTTATTCTCTTTGTAGCAATTGTAAATGGGAGTTCACTCATGATTTGGCTCTCTGCTTGTCTCTTGCTGGTGTATAGGAATGCTTGTGATTTTTGCACATTGATTTTGTATCTGAGACTTTGCTGATGTTGCTTATCAGATTTAGGAGATTGGGAGCTGAGATGATGGGGTTTTCTAAATATACAATCATGTCATTTACAAACAGAGACAAAAAAAGGCTAAAACAGAAGTTTAAAACTGTCAACCAAGAATCCTCTATCTGACAAAATTGTCCTTCAAACGTGAGGGGGAAATTAAGATGTTCCCAGATAAACAGGGGCTAAGGAATTTCTTTCCTACTAGTCCCCTGTAAGAAACGTTTAAGGAAGTCCCGAAGGGTGAAATGAAGGAACAGTAGATGGTAACTGAAGGCTATGTTAAGAAATTCCCTTTGAAAACTGGTGCAAGACAAGGATGCCCTCTCTCACCACTCCCAGTCAACATAGTATTGGAAGTTCTGGCCAGAGCAATCAGGCAAGAGAAAGAAATAATGGGTACTCAAATAGGAGGGGAGGAAGTCAAATTGTTGTTTTAAACTGGACATTTGAATTTAATAATGTGATTAGTCTGGAAATCAGAGTTGCCACCCTTTCCTGGAGTTTTTTGTTCTTTACTTTTGTATTTTTTTAAAAAAATTTTATTGTTGTAGACTGTGTTAGTATCAGGAATCATCCTAAGATGTAAAGTCAAATTGTTTTCAGATCTTTTCTGATCCTACACCTTGCCTTTGGGATGGATGGTTAACCTTTAATTTTTCTCACATATCCTGTGTTTTTTGAGTCTTTAAGGTTTGAGTTCCAAAAGGACAAAAAGAGAAAAAAGAAGAAAGTGGAAAAAAATGAGGAGGATGAAGGAAAGGGCAGTGGCTCTTTAAATCCATTGGAAGTCATTTCAGCTGGAGTGGGAAGGGCTTGCAGCAATAAAGGAGGTGCAACAATGATCATTGCCTCTTTTCACCTCTGAGTTTAGAAGTATTAGTGATTACAGCACAGATATTCAATATTTGGAGGACAGGGTCCTTTCTGCTGCTCTGGCTCCTGCTAGCTAAGTGCAAGCAGCTCCACATACATTCGCATAGCTGTTTACCACGGCAGTAGGGGATGATAGTTACTGCTGTGCTAAGAGCTGAAATTGACCAAAATTATCTGTAATTTCCCTTCTAAACCTCCCCTGGAAGTTACAGTCCTTCAATAGACTCTGTAATTCTAAAATAGTTAAATCAGACAGATTCTGCCAGTGCAATTTTTATCTAGGTGGGGAGACAGATTCCTGCTGCTTCCTACTCCACCATCTTCCCAGAATCTTCCTCTTCACAGTAATTTTTACAGACTAATCCCTGTCCCATATTAAGGTATCTTCTCTTATATCTCAATTTCATGCCTTTATGTAATCATGGCAATGTACATTCTATAATAAATATTTGATAATTAAGAAAAATATGATTTGCTCACCAGTATTGTTGATCCAAAACTTTGTAGGCCATGATAGGCTTGCATTGCCATGTAACTTTTCATATTAAAATAAAGATATATCAACCACCCATCATTTGCACTCTAGCAGAATGTAGAAAATAGTTCAGCCTTAATGGTACTTAGATTTGCATTGCATTTCTATTACTTTCTAATTTTGAAGTCTTACGCAAATCATGTAATTTTTTCAGTCCAATTTTTCTTAAATATAAAATTAGGAAAATAAGACTTACATCAGCAGATTTAATCAGATGGAGAACTTAAAAATTCTGGGACACTATCCTTTTTATTAATCCGTCTCTTTTTCCATACCCAATCTCTCTCTCTCTCTTTCTCTCTCTTTTTCCTTGATTCCCTCCCTTCCTTCCCTTTCTATCTTCCTTTATCTACCTCTCTCTTTACTTTCCTGATATGTGTGTTTGAGGGTATGGGTGTGTGTGTTAGTGAGGGTATGTGGGTTTGTACCAGGATTTGAACCATTTTAACAGATTCATTATATGCATTCTCTTGAGTATTTATTACGTACCCAAGCAGAGGGTCAAGACTTATTTTAGCTTCTTAAGTACTACTCTTACTGTTCAATCTATTTTCTGTATCTTTTCTTGCATTATATAAAGACTATAGTAGGTAAACTCAATATTCCTTTTTAAAAATGTATTGATTTTCATTGATGTTCCATGGGCATATTTAAAAAATAAAAAACATACTTGTTCTCTATTTCAAGTATTAAAATTTCTACATATTTCTATTGATTTGATTTTGAAAATTAATTATATTATTTAAATTCTGAAAGCACATGTTTTTTTTCCTGGAGCTGATTTTAAAGGCAAAATTCCTCTTTTAATCATCAATACTATATTCTAAAGGTTGTTGCTTTATATGTGAATTTTTTTTTCCGTCTTTCTTTCTCTTTGTTTAGAGCCAGTACAGAGTAGTCCTTAGTTTTTAAAATTGATTTTGTACACATAACTCCACTGAAATTTTATAATTTATCTGTAGATTCAATTCAATTTTTAAAAGATTGAATATATCATCTGTAATGACAGCATTTTTGCTCTTTTAACCCTCCAATGTTATGTTTCCTCTTTAAATTTATTTGACATGCCCTCTATGTTCTCATTACTACCTATTTCCCTTACTTAAAAAGAATATATCAACAGGTTTTTAAAAATTACTTGTGAGTTTGCTTGAGGCTTTGTGTTAGCATCCCTCAGTGCCTACTTTGTAAGCAACTCCATTTAATTTATAATTCAGGACAGTTTATTCTTTTATTTATATTTGTATTTTTTCAAATTATTTAAGTGAATTTTCAAAAATGATATTTGGTTACCTGCTAACAGTTTAAGCTTAGCTTATATCTCCATGCACATTTGTAGTAAATATAGTTTGTTTTTGAAAGACATGACTAACAATATGCATATCTCTTGCATCTGGGTGCCCGTCCCTACTTACTTATTTCTGCTGGTACTCACCCATGTTTTCTTTCTATCTTCAAATGTCTGATTATCATTTATTGTGTTAGCTTTGAGGTATGAAAAATGATTTGGGCAAATACATTGAGTCTTAGATGACTTTACCTTCCCTTGCTTTTTCCATGTGCCAGAGGACATACATAATGAAAAATCATTTTAGTTACATTTCAGGACGTGAGGTTTTTGCTATGCAGATTACACGAAACTAGTCAGAAAGCCATGTTGTGATTGATTTATTTCCAGTTCCTTTAAATTTCAGAGTAGCATTTTGGGGACTGAACCTAAAGGATGATGTATACAAATACCCATGTAAGTACATGTGCTCTGACTTTTGTCCCTTAAGTCCTAGTCAGCTATCAAAACCACAAACTAGCTTCTCAGTTTTATTTCCTAGATTCTCAAATACCCTCAAGGAAAGGTAGCCCCATATGTTGACGTACTTCTGGGATCCAGGTCTCTCCTGAACATGGGCTCAGTAATTCATCACAATTCTGTTAAATATATCAGAAAAAAATAAATAATATTTTATTGAGCTTTTAAAAAATTATCATCTGGAAAGATGGCATCTTATTATTATTATTATCACAGCATCACTACCATTACCATTATCATCATCATTTTATTCAGATTATTATCTCTCTCCTACAGAAATTTTACTTTTCTGGGAGCCACATAATCTGAATATACATTTTTTTTCTTTATAGCTGGCTTTAAGTCTCTGTGGGTACATTGCTATTGTCTTATGTGCATTTATAGGTGGCACAGGTCCAATGGCTGAAGCTCCTGTACCAGAGGCAATACTGACAATGGTATAAGTGTCTTGGTCTCTGCCACTGTTAGCAGCTGTATTATTACGTGGCAAGTGGTCAGTGCATTGTCAAACCAGAAGAAAGAACTCTCTGAAGAGACTAAATTACAAAGAACATGAGCGGTTTTGATATTTTACCCATCACCCTGAAAGCTAAACTGACATATTCTTGAATGACTGTAGAACCTGAAAAAATACTTTGATCAATAGCTAGGGAGAAAGTAATTTTAAAATAATTTTATATTTTATGTACATATATAATTTTTCTATTTGTAAGATTTCAATATGAGACATAATTTTCTTTCAGTTTTATCTTTGTTATTGAATAGCTGTTCTTACCGATAATGTCAGGACATCATGTTTCATTTCTGAAGACAAGTTTTATATGCTTCTCACTTTCCCACCAGCATTAGTGCCAGAATATTTTTTCTCAGTAATATTTTCCTGAGTACTTCTTTTGATTAATCATTACTATTCCAAACATATGTGCATAGGACCTGCCCTAGAATGCTTGCAGAATTAACTACCACAAGAAATGGATGCAACTTTTACTCATGAACACACTGAGTTCCACACGGGAAGTAGCAACCTAGAAGGGTATAGCTTACTAATGGGGAACAATCAATGTATTATTATTATTATCAATGCAATTTTACATAGCAGATACATTGAGATGTATTCCCTAGTGACAAAGATTCCTGACACTCAGCAAGTTAGGCAACCTACTTAACCATTTTGTGCTTCAGTTTCCTGATCTATAAACTAGAGATAATAATTATTCATGTATTTTATGATATGAGAATCAAATGAGTTAGTAGATATGAATGTTAGAGAAGCACCTGGCAATAAATAGTTGCTGTTTCCAAGGTGTTGAAAGTAGAAGTTAGGTAATAAATAGCTCTCCAAGGATTCATTCCATTTCTTTGCAGGACAGTAGAGCATTACTATTCTAAAACTGTTCCTAGAACTTGAAAGCCCAGAAATCTTTTCAATATCATTTAATTCACCCATCCCCCGCAAAATGGTAAGTACTTGTTTGGCCAAAGAAAAGTGGTCTCTTCTAAATCTCAGCTGTGAGCTTCCTTATCCCCATCTGGTCCCCTTTTTTTTTTCACCTCTTTGGCATCATGACATAACAAACATGAGTCACATCTATAGTAAATGGTCAATTTATGACACTAGAAGATTGTAACTGATCAGCAAAACCAGGTCCTTCTTATCTTAGTCTGCTTAACTTCAGTATTTTTCAGAGTACTTGCTGCCACCCATTAGTAGGTTACAAAACAAGTTAGTGTATCACAATTATCATTTAAATGATAATATAAATTTATAAATTAATAAAATAGAGATGATGACATATTATAAAATTAAATATAATTTTATTACATTCTTATTTGTATATGTGTGAGGGGAGTTTTTTTACATTATAGAGTAAAAAACTTGTTATGGCTTATGATCAAGAAATTGAAAAGCACTACTTTTATTTCTAGCATACCATAAGGAATAAATAATAAATTTGTTTTCTATTAATAAAGAAAAAAATGAGAAAATGTAATTACCTAAGTCTTAATTCTGGCCTTAAGGAAACTGTTTTTCAATGTCTTAAAAGGTGAAAAGCAGAGAAGATATTCATGATTATGACTTCACTGACACTGCTCAAAGAACCAGAGGATCTTTACATTTATAAACATGTCCTCAGAGTGAAGATTTAAAAACATCTATTTTATAAACTCTTCATAAATAATGACAATACTCAAGACTTGCTGCGTAGCAGCAATTTAGTATTTCAAGTCTACCAAAATCCTCTAATCTCCCCTGATACCACCCTTCAGTTCGAAACATCTTGAGCTAAGGAAGCTACACTGCAATGAATTGTGCATCCCACTGCTCTATAATGTAATATTATTTATATTAACATATTAGTATAACATACACTAATTTTGTCAAATTACCATGGAAATCTAATACAATTATATAATACATATGTGGATAGAGGAGGACACTTCCAGCAAATCATAGCCCACCTGAAAACTGCTGATTAAATGGAAAAAAAAAATGTCCCATGAAAAGTAATGATGGTAATTTAAGATGAAAATTATCATGATGATAATTTAAGATGAAAATTATCATGTCAAGTTAGTGTTCACAAAAGAAGAAAAGAGATGATCTGATATATGCATATCAGAAAATGTAAGAATCTGATGATCTGATATAGGCATATCATAAAAATATGACTCACTACACAGTTATAATAAATGTAATCTTCAATTTGTAAATGGAGAGGAAGGATCTATACCAAGTGCTTATGCATGCCAGTTGATTTGTTAGAATAGTTTTAGTTGGAAATTATAAAACAGATATAAAAATGCTAACAAACCCAAGTCTCAATAAACTACAAATTGCAGATGTTATACCCAATTTTAGATTTGTCAACTCCAACTTCATTTTTTACATTCTTCCACTCCACAATTGAAAAAAAAAATTTAAAAAAGTTATAGACTAGGAAATAGAAATTGAAAACAAAGCCACCATTTAGAATGAATCTATAAATGTGTAAAAGAGGCAAATAAAAATAACAGAAATAAACCTCATTTATCCTACAGAGGTATTACAAGTAGAAGGATGTAGCATTAAATAGTGGCTTTGAATGGCCTCTGGTCTCTAGGCCAAAAAATTGTGAAAACCAAATTTAGAACTTTTGCTTTTCTTTTGAGACAGGGTCCCACTCTGGTTGCCCAGGCTGGAGTGCAGTGGTGTTATCTTGACTCAGTGAAGCCTCAACCTTCCCATGCTCAGGTGATTCTCCTACCTCTGCCTTCTGAGTATCTAGGACAACAGACTCATGCCCTCATGCCCTTATGCCCAGCTAATTTTTTTTGTATTTTTATTAGAGATGGGGTTTCGGCATGTTGCCCAGGCTGGTCTCAAACTCCTGGACTCAAGCAATCTGCCTGCCTTGGTTTCCCAGAGTGCTGGGATTATAGGTATGAGCCACTGTGCCCGGCCCCAACTTTAGAATTTTGTTTTCTGATTTATTATTAAACATTGATGGGAAAAGATGAAAAATTTAATGGGTGGCTATAAAAATAAGAGATGTGCCAATGATGGTCAGATTTGGAAAAGGAAAACAGAAATCGTTAAGCCTGACAATGGTTTCTGTGGATAAAAAAAAATGGTAGGTTTATTACACGAAATATTCAAATATTATAGTAAAGACTGTCAGCTGATCCTATGTGCACTGGGAAGAACATAGATAATATTTGGCCAAGACAATTCATTGATTAAAAATGCATTTTAGAACAAACATTTCAGTGTTAGTAAGGAAGGTAAAATATATGTCAAAGAGGACATTTGAAGGCTTAGTTTGCTGCCAAAAGGTAGATGAATTTGGACATAGCAGGAAAATAATATTTATTCAGTACAGTTGTACCTCAGTATGCATAAGTGATAGGTTACAGAATCTCTTCTGGATACTGGAATCCATAGTGCTCAAGTGTCTTATATAAAATGGTGTATTAATCGCATTTAAAAATAACCTATGCATATCATTGTGTATACTTTAAATCATCTCTAGATTATTTTTAATGCTTAATATAATGTAAATATTATGTAAATATTGGTCATACTGTATTGTTTGGGGGATAATTACAAGAAAAAAAGTCTGCATATGTTCAGTATAAACACAACCCTCCATTTTTTTCCTGAATATTTTTTGATCTGCAGTTGGTTGAATCCACAGATGTAGAACCGACAGATTCAAAAAAACATGTACAGCTATTATGTATCAGGCTATTACATGCATTATCTTGCATTTAACTACAATAGGTTTTGCTAGAGGTATTTATTACATATTGTATATGAGAAAACTAAGCCTCCAAGAGGCTAGATAAATTAGATAAGCTTGTAAAGCTACTAGGTGGCAGAATCAGGATTTGAAGCTGGTTTTCTTTTTTCCTATACTATTTGCTTCTCATTTCCACCAACAAATTACTCGACTTTTCCAATAACAAGAATAATTAACTAGTAGTATAACTTTTATATGCTAGGTAACAGACGTTATTTTTATGTTGAGAAAATGTATTTTGCCCAGTGTCATCAGTAAGATGCCTATGAGTTGATCCATAAAGTCAACTATTCATTGTAAATGAGGGTCTCCTCTATTCATTTGAATTACAATAAAAGTAACAAGATTTCTGCTGCCTGCAACTCATCCATGTCTGGTTATTTATTTATTTATTTATTTATTTTTATTTTTTTTTTTTTTTGAGACGGAGTCTCGCGCTGTGTCACCCAGGCTGGAGTGCAGTGGCGCGATCTCGGCTCACTGCAAGCTCCGCCTCCCAGGTTCACGCCATTCTCCTGCCTCAGCCTCCGAGTAGCTGGGACTACAGGCGCCCGCCACCACGCCCGGCTAGTTTTTTGTATTTTTAGTAGAGACGGGGTTTCACCATGTTAGCCAGGATGGTCTCGATCTCCTGACCTCGTGATCCACCCGCCTCGGCCTCCCAAAGTGCTGGGATTACAGGCTTGAGCCACCGCGCCCGGCCCCATGTCTGGTTATTTATAAACACTGTGAAGGAATTATCATCAAATTGCTTTTCTTTTCCAACTCGATCCATTTGACTTTCCCTTTGCTTGAATTGTAGGAAAAATAATTTTGTAAATGCTAATGAATTCTAAATTTGCATAAATCATCTCCCTATGTGATTTATAATCTTGAATTAAGTATATCTCAAAATACCAATGTGCAAAGAAAGTCTATTACATGGATAGGCATAATTCTAATAATCATGCAATTTATAAGCTAAAAAAATGAAGACTAGATTACCTCAAACCACTCAGAAATGAGCCTCTTCATTCACTTTTTACCTTTTATCGGTCTGCCAATTAGAGAAGTATATTTCCATCTTGTATTATTTTAGCATTACATTAATGTTGGTTGAGTAATCAGATTCCTTTACAAAATTTACTTAATTTTTACACTAATAAAAACATAAGTAAATAGGAATTCACTAATTTATTTATGTATACAGTTAATAGTATATTTTTATGATGGCTTAATAAATGCCAAGCAGTATTTTAAATTCTAAAATTAAAACACTTAATAAGAAAGTATATGTGTGTGTGTGTGTGTATGTATGCTCTCAAAGAACTTGCAACCTATGAAGAGATCAGATAAATAAGCAAATAACTCAACAAACATAAGAGATCAGATAAATAAGGAAATATCTCACTGACATTTTTTGCTATATTAAGCAAAGAAATCATAGTGGAAAAAATTACAGGTGGGTACTATATTGTTTGTTTCTTTCTAATGGTGTGATTATAATAGTTTTCTTTGACATTTAAACTGAAATCTATAAAAGAAGAACTAGACCTTCATTTTGCAAGAAAAACTTGTCAATGAAGAATGCTGTATCCAGCACAGCTATCTCTCAGAAATGAAGAACTAAAGTATTTTCTAGACAAGCAAATGCTGAGGAAATTTATTGCTACTATCCCTGTTCTACAAGAAATTCTAAAGGGAGTTCTGAAAACTGAAAGAAAAAGATGCTAATTTGATGGCTATACTAATATTGTGATCATAGTGTGTAAACTACTTATATATTTAGTAAGAAAACTTAAATAAAAATCTATTAAAATAATAATTATTACAACAGTTTGTTATGAAATAGGCAATATAAAATGTAAATTGTGAAAAAAATTCAAAATATTTGCAGAGAATAAAGTTAGTATATACAGGGCTTTTTTGTTTCCTTTTTTTCTTCTTTTTATTTTATTTTATTTTTTGAGATAAAATCTTGCTCTGCCACCAGGCTAGAGTGCAGTGGTGCAATCTCAGCTCACTGCAACCTCTGCCTCCCGAGTTCAAGTGATTCTCCTGCCTCGGCCTCCTGAGTAGCTGCGACTACATGTAGGCAAGCGCCACCATGCCCGGCTAATTTTTACATTTTTAGTAGAGAGAGGGTTTCACCGTGTTAGCCAGGATGGTCTTGATCTCCTGACCTTGTGATCCACCCACCTCAGCCTCTCAAAGTGCTGGGATTACAGGTGTGAGCCACTGCACCTGATCTTTTCTTCTTTTTTGTAATCGAAGTTAAGTTAGTATCAGTTTTAAACAAAGTGTTATAACAATAGAATATTTTTTGTAAGCCTTCTGAAAACCACAAAGCAAAAACCTATAATAGATACACTAAAAATAAATAGCAACACAGTAGCAGAGGAAATAACTTAATCACAAAAGAAGACAGTAAGAATTGAAAAAACTAAGAGAAGAGCTACAACACAACCAGAAAACAAGAAACAAAATAGCAGTAGTAAGTCCTTACCTATCAATAGTATTAACTGTAAATTGACTAGATTATCCAATTAAAAGACATAGAATGGTTGACATGATAAAAATCAGACTCAATGTAATGCTGTCTACAAAAAATTTGCTTCCGCTATGAAGAAATATATAGACAGAATGTGAGGGATGGAAAAATATATTCTATGCAAATGGAACCAAAAAATTCAGAAGTAGATATATCAGATAAAAAAGATTTTCAGTAAAAAACTAAAAAGAGATGAAGAAGGTTTTTATGTAACGATAAATGTGGCAATTCAGCAAGAGGATATAACAATAGTCAATATATATTGACCGAACACTTGACAACCCAAAAATATAAAGCAGTATCAGTAGATCTAAAGGAAGAAAAATACTACAACAAAATATTAGAGGACTTCAACATGCCACTTTTAGCAATGGAAAGATCATGCAGGCAGAAAATCAGAAAATCAACAATAAAACATGAGAGTTAATTAAATAACACTATTGACCAAATGGACCTTAACAGACATTTATAAAACATTACATCTTATTGCAGTGGAATACACATTCTTTTCATCAACACATAAAATATTATCCAGGATAGATAATATGTTAAGTCAAAAAACTAGTCTCAACAAATTAAAAAAGTCAATAACATGTCAAGTATCTTTTCTGATCACAGTAGAATAAAACTAGAAATCAATAACAAGAGAACCTTTGGACACTGTACAAATACATATAAATTAAATAACATGCATCAGAATGGCCAATGACTCAATGAAGAATTTAAGAAAATAATTTAAAAAATTTGTGAAATAAAAATGGAATTATAATATACCACTAAGGGATACAGAAAAGGAGTAATACTATATAGTAATAAATGTTTACATCAATAAAAAAAGAAAGACTTTGGGCAAACAATCTAGAAGTATATATTGAGGAAACACAAAAGCAAAACAATGAACCAAACCCAAAATTAATAGAAGGGAAAGAAGTCTAAAGATCAGAACAGAAATAAGCTAAATTAAGATTAAAGAACAATACAAAAAAAATCAACAAAACAAAAAGTTTGTTGAAAAGATAAAACCAACACACATTTAGCTAGAATAAAAAAAGAAAAAGATGTGAGTAAATAAATTCAGATATGTATAAAAACACTACAACTGATAACACAGAAATACAAAGAATCACTAGAGACTATTATGAACAACTATATGCTAACAAACTGGAAAACCTAGAAGAAATTGATAAATTCCTGGACACACAACCTATTAGGATTGCATCATGAAAAAATGGAAAACCAAAACCAATTAATAATAAGATCAAAGCAGTAATAAAAGGCCCCCAATCGAAGAAAAGCCCAGGACCTGATGGGTTGATGGGTTCACTGCTAAATTCTACAAAAAAAAAAAAAAAAAAAAAAAAAAAGCTGGATACAGCACACTGACTTCAAACTATACTACAAGGATGCAGAAACAAAAAAGAGCATAGCACTGGTACGAAAGCAGACAAATAGACCAATGCAGCAGGTTACAGAACACATAAATAAAGCCATACACCTACCACCATCTGATCATGGACAACGTAGACAATAGCAAGCAATGGGGAAAAGAAACTATTCAATAAATGGTACTAGGATAACTGGCTAGCCATATGCAGAAGATTGAACCTGGACCCCTTCCTTTCACCATATACAAAATTCAACTCAAGATGGATAAAAAACTAAATGTAAAACCTAAAACTATAAACAGCCTTAAAAAACCTAGGAAATATCATTCTGGACATAGGTCTTGGCAAATAGTTCATGATAAAGACTCCAAAAGCAATTGCGAGCAACGTGAAAATTGTCAAGTGGGACCTAATTAAACTAAAGAGCTTTAGTTTGCATAACAAGAGAAACTATTAGTGGAGTAAACAGACAACCAACAGAATGGAAGAAAATATTCACAAGCAATGCATCCAACAAAGGCCTAATATACAGAATCTACAAGAAACTTAAACATATCAACGGCCAAAAACCAAACAACCCGATTTAAAAATGGCCAAAGGACATGAACAGTCACTTCTCAACAGAAGACATACATGCAGCTAAAAAGCATATAAAAAATGGTTGACATCACTAATCATTAGAGAAATGCAAATCAAAACCATCATGAGATGCCATCTCACACTAGTCAGAATGGTTGCTACTAAAAATTCAAAAAATAACATGTTGACAAAGTTGTAGAGAAAGGGGAACACACATACACTGTTGGTGTCAATGTAAATGAATTCAGCTGCTGTGCAAAAGATACTTAGAGAGTTCTCAAAGAACTTAAAACAAAACTCCCATTTCACCTAGCAATCCCATTGTTGGGTATAAACCCAAAAGAATATAAATTGTGCTATCATAAACATACATGCACGAATATGCTCATTGCAACACTTTTCACAATAGTAAAGACATGGAATCAACCTAGATGTCCATAAGTGGTGGACAGAATAAAGAAAATGTTGATACATATATACCACTGAATACTAAGCAGCCATAACAAAGAATGAAATTATGTCCTTTGCAGCAGCATGGGCGCAGCTGGAGGCCATTGTCCTAAATGAATTAATGCAAGAACAGAAAACTATGTTTTCTGCATGTTCTCACGCACAAGTGGGAGTTAAACTTTGAGTACACATGGACACAAAGAGGGGAACAACAGACACCAGAGTTTACTTGAGGGTGGAGTTTGAGAGGAGGGTGAGAAAAAAAAAACTACCTTACAGGTTCTATGCTCACTATCTGGGTGACAAAATAAATCATACACTAAACCCTAGTAACATGCAATTTACCTAGGTAACAAACTTGCACATGTATCACCCCGAACCTAAAATAAAAGTTGGAGTAAAAAAGATCATTCACCATTACCAATTAGGATTCATTTGAGGGATGTAAAGATGGTTCAACATATGGAAATCAATAAACGTGATACATCACATGAACAGGATCAAAGACAAATACCATGTATCATCTCAATAGATGCTGAAAAAGCATTTGATAAAATTCGCCATTCCACCATGATAACAATGCTTAATAAAGTAAGTGTAGAAGTATCATATCTCAAGGCCAGTCATGGTGACTCATGCCTGTAATCCCAACACTTTGAGAGGATGAGGCAGGCAGATAACCTGAGGTTGGGAGTTCGAGACCAGCCTGACCAAATGGAGAAACCCCATCTCTACTAAAAATACAAAATTAGCCAGGCATGATGGTGCATGCCTGTAATCCCAGCTACTTGGGAGGCTGAGGCAGGAGAATTGCTTGAACCTGGGAGGTGGAGGTTGCGGTGAGCCGAGATCACATCATTGCACTCCAGCCTGGGCAACAACAGCGAAAACTCTGTGTCAAAAAAAAAAAAAAAAAAAAGTATCATATCTAAAAATAATGAAAACCACATATGACAAAACCACAGGCAATGTCATACTGAATGAGGAAAAATTGAAAGTCTTTTTTTCATTAATAACATGACAAGGATGCCTACTTTCACCACTTTTATTCAATGTAGTTCTGGAAGTCCCAGTCAGAGCACTTAGGCAAAAGAAAGATATAAAAGTCATCCAAATTAGAAAGAAAAGTGTCAAATCATCTTTCGTGGCACATGATATAATCTTATATTTAGAAAAACCTATCAACACACACACAAAAAAAGTAAAGTCAACCTGTTACTGGTAAAAAATAAATAGCAAATTTGAAGAATAAAAAATCAACATACAAAAATCAATCATATTTTTCTAAGTATTATATGTGAGAACATGCAGAAAACATAGTTTTCTGGTTTTATATTTTACAAAAATAATATTAATTTTTCCAATATGCTAATAGTGATCGGCTTGAAAAAGAAATTCAGAAATCAATTACATTTACAATAGCTACAAAAATAAGAATAAAATACCTGTAATAGCTTCAACCAAAGGAGTGAAAGATCTCTATAATAAAACGATCTCAATGAAAGAAACTGAAGAGGATGCAAACAAATGGAATGATATCTCATGCTCATGGATTGGAAAAATTAATATTATTAAAATGTCTATATTACTCAAAGCAGTCAACAGATTCATTGCAATTTCTATATAAAAATAACAATGACATTCTGCACAGAAATAGAAGAAAATTCTAAAATTTGTATTTAACTAAAAAACAAAACAAAACAAAACAAAACAGAACAGATAGAAATCAATCCTGAGTAGAAAGAACAAAGCTGGAGGTATCTCATTACCTGGCTTCACATTGTACTACAAAGCTGCAAAAACCATGATACTGGCATTAGAACAGATGCATAGACCAGTGGAACAGAATGGAGAATCCAAAAATAAATCCATTCATTTACAGCAAACTTATTTTTGATAAAGGTGCCAAGAATATACATTGGGGAAAAGATATTGTCTTTAATAAATGTTGCTGGGAAAACTGGATATCCATACGAAGAAGAATGAAACTAGATTTCTATCTTTCACTATACATGAAAATGAAAATTGGTTACATACTTAAACGTAAGAACTTAAAATATGAAACTACTAAAAGAAAATACAGGGGAAAATCTACAGAACTTTGCCAAATATTTTTTGAGTCAGACCTCAAAAGCACAGGGGACAAAAGCAAAACATACACAAAAGTAAGGCTTAATGTTTGCCGATTGATTAAATAAATACATCATCTGAGCCTTCTTGAGAATACTTCTTTGTATTATTAATGGTAGCTCTAATGATCATATGTATCTTTCAATTTCATTTGTCATTGAAGTCTTACAGATCCTTGCTATCTTTGTTCTCTCAGTAAGATCTGAGTTCCAGAAACATATACCAAAGAAAGCAAACTCTCATGACAGGAACATGCGTATAATTCACTAGATTGCATTTGTATAGATCAAAATAATTAACTTGATTACTGCAGTAAACAGTTGGTCAATTCAGAACAGAAATATATTATGTAATAATCAATTCATTTAAGGATACTACATGGATAAACTACATCAGTGCATACAGTTGAGTAGCCTGAAGTAGGTATGTCTTTGTGTGAAGGACTGATCATTACATTGTATGGCACTGGGTCTGCTCAGGTCAACAATGATTTGTCTGCCCCCTGACATGGAAAACAAATGGAATGCAGCTGATTCTCTATTTTCACACTTGCTGTTGCAATCTTCTGTTCACATTATCTACTGTGAGGATGGGTGAAATGAGTGAGTATAGGTTCAATGAAGTACATCCAAATAACCACAGATGAGTTATTCATGAACTAGGAACATACTCTTCATTAGTTCCTGTATTCTATCTAAGTTTTCAGTATTCTGCCTCTTGTTTTCTTCACATATCTGCTATGAAATAATGCATTCCTCAAGCAGTCTTTACTGATCATACAAACAAGTGTTTAGCTTATTTAATATTCACTAAAAAGTGAACTCTCAATATCTTTTTTTTTTTTTTTTTTTTTTTTGAGACAGAGTCTCGCTCTCTCGCCCAGGCTACAGTGCAGTGGCACGATCTCGGCTCACTGCAAGCTCCGCCTCCTGGGTTCACAGTTAATACTGTGATACCCAGATACACAGTTAATACCTGCCTTACCCTCCCGAGTAAGCTGGGACTACAGGTGCCCACCACCACACCCGGCTAATTTTTCTGTATTTTTAGTAGAGACGGGATTTCACCGTGTTAGCCAGGATGGTCTCGATCTCCTAACCTCGTGATCCGCCTGCCTCGGCCCTCAAAGTGCTGGGATTACAGGCATGAACCACCGCGCCCGGCCTCAATACCTTTATCAATGGTAGAATAAGAATGAATTTGTACCCTTTTCTCAATTTCTTAAATAATTAAAATGAAGAGACAATATCAGAGAATGGAGATAGAATATTTTGGGAGTTGCTGATCTGAAACCCAGTTATGGCTGAGTCATTCTGTTACTCTAGAAGATTCCTTTGCCCCTGCTTGGATTAATTTCTCCATTTGTTTGTTAAGTAAGAAACCTGACCTTATTAATATTAAGGTCCTATTACAGTTGGGGTAATTTAGTTTCAATGTTTAGAAATCTACTTTAACTAGTAAATGGGGAGTTTGCTTGAAGATTATAGGGTTCTCAAGAGGAACTAAGCGTAAAAAGTAAAAATTTAATTCTGATTTTTCTTGGCTTTATTTTTCCTTACATATGCATTTTTTTTTCTTTATGCATTTCTGTACATTACAGTAGAATTGCTCTCAGATATCTTTGTTTTTGGTTTTGTATGATCTTCCAGTTTCAACATCTATAGAGACCAAATAGAACGTCTGTATGCTAAATACAAATGCCCAGAAGAGACAATGGCTTTCACTCAGCTGGAGTCCTTTGTGACATTCCAAATGGCCGGTCATCCTATGTTCAGGAGCCATGTGAGTCGATAAAGAATAGAATGGACAAATTGCATAACAGGGTAAAGACATCTCTTATAGCTCTGTGACACCATGTATAGTTTATATCATTTTTCTACATGAATTGTACTTTGTGTCAGGGCAAAATCCTGAAATAACCAAGGTTTCTTAGGCAACAAAGTAGCAGGAATTTGGATTGAAAGTCACATCAAGATAGGCTTATGTGTAGGGATTCTCACCAGAGATTATTTTCCCCTTCTGCTGAGTGCAAGGGTCAAAAGAAATATGCTTGCTTAGAAAAGTGATGCAATCTTTAGTTTCTTGGTTATTGCTTTTTTGTTGTTGTTGTTGTTGTTGTTGTTGTTGCTGTTTTCTGGAGTGTTCCTTAACATTTTCACCATAGCAAATTTGGGGATTTATCTCCCAGTTTCCATGCCTCATCCATTTGAAAAAGCATGAATTCAAGGTTTCTAAAGAAACTCATATTCTGAGGGCTGACTTTGTCTTTTACTTACCTCTGAGAGTTATTAAATTCACTAAATTTTGGACTTTCGCATTTGTCTAGTTGTTTCTGCTTGGAGGTTTGTTCAGAGTCTCCAACAGGACATCCTAGTAGAAAAATAAATTTAAGGCTTTTGATTTAACTCTGAACAGCAAACCCTTCTCTGTGAAAGTTTAAGAATCTCATGCTCCCATAGTAGCCTTATAGAAACTAACTAACTTTGTCATTTATTATTGTGCCATGGATCTGGCACTGGTTTGGAAGTGTGAGATAAAGAGATCATGAAGTCTTTTCAAGGCTTTATAAAATTTTATAAAAATAAGGTCTATTTCCGAAAACACAGAAAAGCCCACTTTCTTGGTTCTCTCCAGAAAGCTGCATAATTCTATTGCAGTATTGGTTGTTTATTTGCGCATCATCAGTCAATAAAGAAGGAAGTATACAGATGAAGTAAACATGCTGTTTCTACATACCTTATGCTGCCTGGTTTGGCACCTCGTTTTGCATGTATGGTTTATTCTGTTCGCCTGTTTTAAGGAGGCTGTTTTAGCTTCTGAAAATATAATTAATGATAGTTGCACATGCAATTTTTAGACTCTAAACTGGTTAATGTTCTAATGCTTTGTCAAATCTCTTTGTAATATTTAGATTATGGTCATGAAAATGAAAGAGAAGGCAATGGTGAGAGAAATTTGCAGGCTCTAAAATCAGAAACTAGCAAATGCTAATCATCTGTGTAAGTTAATTGGATTTTGAAAAGAACCAAATATGAGAATGTCAAAAGTAGATTAAGTTCTGACTTAATCAGGCTAATATTAATTCCAATCAATTTATCTAATAATTTAGACCCTCTCTTTCTTGAGAAATGACATCCCTGCTTATATCTGAAATATATTCTGAATGGTAGCATATGGTACAGGCATCTGTAAGTTGCAGCTGTGAACCAGAGCTGCTGCTTTGTGGCTTAGGCAAGACCACAGCTTAAATATTGATTTCTGGAGCTCTGACATAATAGTAAACAAAGTGAGAGGCTGAACTCCAAGGTACAAGGGCCAAAGCACAGGACCAACCCTCTGGGTAACTGTAAAGAAAGGTTGCATATCTTGCCTTTCTACATCTCTTCTATCAAGAATCCAACCCCTTATGTTCACAGCAACCTCCAGAAGCCCTTTGGCTCTGTAGTCTCATCTTTCAAACCCAATCCTTGCACATCCAACCTCAGACAGACAAATTCTTTCCGACTTCTTTTCTCACCATAACATCAAATGTTTCTCTTCCACGTTCATATCTCAGAATTTCACTCCGTGAGTTAGGAAACTGGATAACTGAAAAGTTTCAAAGTTGATTTTTAGATAATGAGCCCCTGCCTATTAATACTTGCATTTTTTTTTCTATTTTGAACATCAAACCAAAGAAAAGAGTGCCCTGTTCAAAGAAGCTCCCGGGAATTATTCACCATTAATTTTATGTTTGAGTAATAGTCAAGTCACATTGACCAACTGCAATCTGTACATAAACTTGTATCATTTTCCTTGATCTGAAACTTAAAAGGGTATATTTAATTATGCTCATTTCATCTTATACACAGATAAATATATGATGCCTTCCATAAAACAATTATTAAAAAGTTGGGATTTTTTGATGCCTGAGAAATACTTTGATGAAATAGAAAATTCACTTTTGTGTGAAAATTCAGCCCTTCTCCATATACAGAGCTCATCATTTATCCATAGGACACTATGTAAGTAGAAGATAATGACTAAGAACCTAGAGTATTTTTTAAGTTTTATTTTCCTATTTTTATAGTTAGGTCCAAGTTCTCACACATGAATCTGGCAGTAGAATAATACATTTAGTCTTAATACTCAGTTTCATTCCTAAATAATCATTCCAGATTTTCTTCCTGACAAAGATTACTCATTCTAGCTGCTTAATTTGGAAAGATTAAAATTGCAGTGAGCAATTTCATCTGAAAAACTAAATTCAATAGAACATTAAAATATATTGAGATTTCTGGTATCCTATAATTTTCTTGGTTAGGGATAATTGTAAACTTGCATTTTAAAAAGATTCATAAAGTAATCTCATAGAAGTTGCATGTGATTGCTTCCTATTATGGAATATGAAGCCCATGGTCACCCTTATATAATTCTTTTTAATTAAAATTATGCCATGACTTACATTTGGATTAAGTTGTAGGCAGAAGTAAACCTTGCATTGAGAAAATTCTGTAGTTATTTGACATTTCAAATATTTTCCTTAATTTTAGCTAACTCTAGAATTAGTCAAAAATAATCATTTAATTAAGCTCCAAGTTAGTGCCAGTATGTGAAATAAATCATCTAAAACTAGCTATATGCCTTATAGAACATCCAATCATTTAGAACTACATGGTTTATTTTTCAAGGTAAGTGTTATAGGGGGTCAGAGAGGAAAAATACTGAAAGTTAGAATAGGAAAGTTTTATTCAGAAAACAGGATTGTAACTGACCATAATTTAAGTGTTCTGAGAGAGACTGGAGATATTTAAGGTAAAGAGAGCTGTTTCTAAACACAAGTAATGAGCTATGATTATAATTGAACAACTTACTAAAAACTGGAGTTGCAAAGTTTCCATTATGCTTTGGCAGTCTCTAAGCAAGAGTACTATTTCCTTGTGTTCAAGATCTCAGATTCAAATTTATATATAAATTATAGCTTTATCACTTTGTAGTTTTGTGAAATGGATATTGACTTAATTTCTCTGTTTCACAGTTCCCCAATCAGGAAATTGAAAAAAATAAAAAATAAAGTATGCGCTATATGGGAGTCTGAAACGATAAAGAGATGATCTAAAAACAAATCCAAAGCAAAGTAACAAAAACAAAACAAAACTAAAAACCATGTGCAGTGTGCCTGGCAGGTCATAAAGATGCTATTTCACTACTCTTATTTCAGAGGTTTCCTGATTATCATAATTACAGATGAAAGAGTATACCTGTAGTGTTTCTTTCTGATATCATAAATTCTGTGATTAAAAATATATGCCCATGATTATGCCTGGATTACTCTTTGCAATATTTTTGACATAGACACATAAGAGAACATACTACCTCCTTCCTTAACTGCTTTTTTTACTTATTGATCAAATATTTTAAGTTTCTGCTATATTTATGGCCCTTTTTTTTTTTTTTTTTTTTGAAACGGAGTCTCGCTCTGCCGCCCAGGCTGGAGTGCAGTGGCCGGATCTCAGCTCACTGCAAGCTCCGCCTCCCGGGTTCACGCCATTCTCCTGCCTCAGCCTCCCGAGTAGCTGGGATTACAGGCGCCCGCCACCTCGCCCGGCTAGTTTTTTGTATTTTTTAGTAGAGACGGGGTATCACCGTGTCAGCCAGGATGGTCTCGATCTCCTGACCTCGTGATCCGCCCGTCTCGGCCTCCCAAAGTGCTGGGATTACAGGCTTGAGCCACCGCTTACATGATCAATGAGTATCAAATGGTTGAACCACAAGCTAGCTGTGCTGCTGTTGTTAGAAGATAGGTTTAGTGACATTTTCTGAAAAGCATAATGGCATCTACATTTTAGCCATATACACAACATTTGCATGTTTTTAAAAGATACATTGCTGTTTTCCACTGTAGATGCTACTTAACAATATCCTTTGATAGAAACTTCGTATCTTATATCCAGAAACTTTCCCAATTTTGTTCGTAAAATCTCCATCTAGTTGCTCAAGTTAATAAAATTTGGAGTTGCTCTTAAATATTTCCTCTTATTTACATTCTAAATGTGATCTGACAAAAATAAATCTAGCTTTCTGTGCCCTCAATACAGCTACACAATCTGTTGATTTCCATCTCCAATGCAGTCACTGTGGCCATCGTCCTCCTCTCATCTGGATTGCTACAAGAGCCTTGTAACACACCTCTCTCCTCCTTGACTTCCTGCTGTCTACTTAATAGTTGCAAAAGAGATTCATTTAAATACAAGTAATATTACACAGCAACTCTTTTTAAACTTCACCAATGTCCCCCTTTCCTCTCAATAAAAAATACTTTGTGATGAAAAAAGAAGAAGTGTGACCTGTTTGAGGAACTTAAGGAAAGTCATACTGGTTGATGCTGATAGACTGAGAGTGGCTGCTGATGTCACTGAAAATTTAACTGATAACTTCCCTGAGGTTCTCCTCTTCTGAGCCAAGTGCACCTTTTATCTAGCATTCACAATTAATAGAGTCTAGGAATCAGCCAACCATGGTGTTGTGGAGACTTCCCACCAGATTTTATTACTGAACAACTCAGTGTGTATATCAATCTCCAAACCTGGATTGCCTGCAGGTGGATCGGAGCATGAACAAGGCTTCTATGAGTCTATCTCAGTGATTCATAGGAAATATAAGAGTCACCAGGACAAAGCAGGGTTTCTGGAGATAGAGAGACAGGAGTTGATAGGAGTAGTTTGGAAATAGCAACTTCAGGGCTTAGATTGATTTGTACCAATTGTTCTCACTTATGAAATGCTGTGTTAGAGGTTCCTCTCCTGTAATGCTTTCCCCAGTTCCACTGATGGATTAATTTTTCATGCTGTTCTCATAGGAAAGGTATTGCTTAAATGATTTTCAGTTTTCTTTTCATTATGAGAGATTATATAAAATCAAGTTTAAGAGTACAGGCTTTGCTAAAACTGGATCGTAATACTGAATTTTTCATTCACAAATGACCTTGGTGAGGTTATTTCTCCTCTATTAGCTTCCACATCATTATCTGTGAAGTGAAAATGATAATTCCCTCATAGGATTGCCATGATTATTTACATGACACATATGAGTTATGTAAATTCATGCCAGTCATATAGTAAATACAGAAGACATGCACACTATTCCTTGTATTAAGAATTTACATAGATTTCTCCATATTAAGTTGTAAATTTCCAGAACACATGAAGACATCTTATTTATTAAAACCCAGCATGATGTCAAAACATTGCCTTCCCTATAAAGGGGCTTACTTCTGTGTGAAGTTGAACTAAATAAAAATGAATAAAGACTAGCAAACTTGGGCAGAATTATGCAGGAAGTGCCAATTTACTCAATGTACTGCCTCCCACTCTCTTCTCAGTTTACTATTTTCCCTGACCTCAGGGAGCTTTTCGTCAATGATAAGTAATTTCCTTTATGGCAATTTCCTATACATGGCCCCTCAAGTATATTTTAAAACACCTCTGCCTTCTGAATGTCCATGCCATTTTATTAACAGCTAACCAAATTCATTTGTAATTTATTGTAGAGATAATTTAAATAAACATGTTTTAAGCCAGGTGCCTGCCTTATGTTGGATATTTGGGAAAATAATCTTTTTTTCTGATTTGTCTCAGATATAACATGGAGACAGCAATCCCTCTCCTATTTCGGATGAAATGTTAGCTGTCTGCTTATTTTATTTAAACTCAGATATGAGTTTTGGAAAGGATTACAAAAGGTCCAGTCCCATGCCTCCAGACAGATAGGATACATTTTCTCCCATTTTTAAATTTTATATAATGTGATGTCCGATATTAAGTACCTTGTTCATAGACAGACAGCTAATAAGGGAGTGGGTGATGTGTATTTTCTCCTGCCTTCTGCTTACAGCACCACACAGTGTTTTACACCTCATGCTACGACCAAACAAACCCCTCTGGCATCAGAAAAATGTATCAAACATACCCAAAGCCAATATAATAATGAAAGTTATTAAGTAGAGGGACTTGCCTATTGATGTGGATCTCTGAATAAAAAGCCTAACATGGATTTCTCACTGGTGCCAGTGTAGCCTCAAACCCATTTTATTTTTTTTCTTTTTATGTCTGATTATAAAACTTTGAAACATAAAGCTTCAGCATGAAATCCCCGACATAGCCTTAACTACTGTAAAACCAGAAGGCAAAGCTATAATAATTTCAGCTTTATAGTATAATCTGAAATTGAATTACTCTCATTTCATGGCAAAGTCAATATTGCTAATGGATTAGAAACATGGCTGATAAAAGTATTGTTGAGTATATATATGAGGAATCTCATGAAAAATGATTTCTCTGTGGTCTCTGCCACTTGAAACTTGGCACTGATCTGAAAAGAAACTTCATGGTACGGACCAGTTTCGTAAGTAAATGCTTGGAAGTCAAGATAAATGAGGCTAAAATGTGTCTGATAAAGCAGTTGCAAACCTCTCTTGACATGTCCCATTTCACTGCCAAGTTACCAATGAAACAATGGAGCCTAACTGTGAAAGGCCTACTCTACCAAGGTGAAAGTCATGTCAAAGGGTACACATGAAATAAAAATGTTGTGGTGTCCTCAAGCATATTCTCAGAGTCCTTTAGGAATCTGTCAGCTGGACAAGACATTGGGAATCCTTGGTGAGAAATTAAACTCTACTACTTTTTAGCTCTATAAATTTGGGCAAATCATCCTTTAGCTGGGTTCACCGTATCTACCAATAAAGAGATGGTCTACAAGAATCTGACTATTTGATGCTTCTGTGATTCTACAAAATCCAGTAAAGAAAGGTATCATAACTACCACATTTAAAATGCTCTACATTCGCAGGTGATGATTAGCTTTTGGGAGCTTGCTGTAATACTGGATGTAGCCTTATCCCAAAGAAAATGTTCTCATTTTTTTTTCAATAAAAGAGCAAAGTACCTTAAAATTAAAACTGAAGTTTTGGAAAAGCAAATGTTCCTTATATCCATAATTAACCAAGAACTAGTGCTGAAAGTTTCCTTTGGAGTACCAATTCTAGCCATATAATAGGTAAACCTTCTAGTTATCTTCTGTGCCACACTTCATTTCTCAACGTAAGTATTTTCCATCTTCCAAAACTTATATAAAATTTCATCTGCCAGAATGTGATTTTAAAACACCTCTGCTAAAAATGTATAACTTGTATACAAGCATGATAAAACAATCATAGACAAATACACACGTGTACACTCACACACATAGACACACAAAGCCTATATTTTTAAAAAGTGATGTTATTAAAGACAACAAAAAGACTGAAAAATGTTCTAAATTAAATAAGACTATAAAGTCATGAAAACTATATAGTTTTGGATTAAATCCTGAACAGAAAAAGAAAGATCTTATTAAGGATGGAACTGGAATTACTTGTGAAGGTTGAAAACAAACTAAATATTAGGTTATGGTAGTATATTGGTGGTAACTTTTCTGAATCTAATAGCTCTGCTGTGTTCATGTGAGGAAACCTTGTTCTTAATAGATTTATGCTCAAGTACTTATGATGTACAGGTAATGATGTCTGTAACTTACTCTGAAGGGTTTAGCAAAATCATAAGAACAAAATTAAGAAAAAGAAGAATATGGCCAATGTTAACAATTGGAGAACCTAGGTGAACAGGAAATCATTAGACTGATTTTAAAAAATATTTGTAGATTTAATTTTTTTTTTTAATAAAAGGGTTTAAAGAGTCATTTGTTTTACAGTTTTTAAAAATTCCTCTCCTTCAAATAGGAACGCTTTTACACTGTAGGTGGGAGGGTAAACTAGTTCAACCATTATGGAAGACAGTATGGCAATTCCTGAAGGATCTAGAACTAGAAATACCATTTGACCCAGCCATCCCATTACTGGATATATACCCAAAGGATTATAAATTATGCTACTCTATAGACACATGCACATGTATGTTTATTGTGGCACTATTCACAATAGCAAAGACTTGGAACTAACCCAAATGTCCATCAATGATACACTGGATTAAGAAAATGTGGCACATATACACCATGGAATACTATGCAGCTATAAAAAAGGATGAGTTCATGTCCTTTGTAGGGACATGGATGAAGCTAGAAACCATCATTCTCAGCAAATTATCACAAGGACAGAAAAAGCAAATACCACATGTTCTCACTTATAGGTGGGAATTGAACAATGAGAACACTTGGATACAGGGCAGGGAACAGCACACACTGGGGCCTGTCATGGGGTGGGAGGATGGGGGAGGGATAGCGTTAGGAGAAATACCTAATGTAAATGACAAATTAATGCGTGCAGCAAACCAACATGGCACATGTATAAATATGTAAGAAACCTGAATGTTGTGCAGATGTACCCTACAACTTAAAGTATAATAAAAAATATTTAAAAATTAATAAATAACATAATAATTCCTCTCCTTCTTTGAAAACTATGACATTTTAAATATATTTAATTTCACACTTAAGCTTATGTGAAATATATTTCTGTTTAAATTATATATTCATTAATAGACTGTGAATACCTTAAGGATAAAATCACTACTTTATTCATTTTTATACTTGTCAGTGTCCAATAAAATATTTGTATATAACATGTATTCAACTCAATAATAAATTGGTCAAATAATTCATTCAGTCCAAATCTACTGATATGTACTATGTGCTAAAAACAAGCCTAGTTTTGGAGATTACATTAATGTGTTGCATAAAGCCTTCCAAAGAATTCACATGACACTTTAAACTTTGTATAAATATATTCTTATACATTCTATTCTTCCATATTTTAAAATAGTCCAAGAAAGAGCCAGGATAGGACACCCAAACATATTTGGGAGGCACAATTAAAGTGGTGATATGGCAGAAAAAAATATTTTTGAGAAGCACAGAATTTCTTCTTCAACAACAGTGGGAGAGGGTATACACAAAGACAAAGGTATGGTATTTTCAAAAAATTAGAATAGTTGAGTGTGGCAGAAACATACAAAGTAAGGAAAAGAGCCCAGAAGCTAACTAACATAACTGAATGAAACACATATCTGTTCACGAATAATATTATATGAAATGCTAAAAGACTTGTTTTGAATTGTATGACAGTTTTTAAAAAGTAAGCAGATAATTCATACCATAAGAAATGAATTAAAAGACAAACTTTTAGAATGGCAGGGTGGAAATAAAATAAAAGGAGCAACAAAAATCAAAGCAGCAACACATTTAGAAGGTTGTTTCCTTAATCCAACAGAGAAATTAAGAGTGTTAGCCAGTCGCCATGGGGATGTTGAGGGAGTGGAGGATGGAATTAAAGAATATAAGGAAATAAACATATAGAGTTTATTGATTTATTTGAGGAATAAAGAGGAAGGCAAAATAAACCAAAACATGATTCCTAATTTTTTTCTGGTTTAGGAAAATAGTTCAGTGAAGTATCAGTGATTAAGAAGAATAATGCAGAGGAAAGAAATTCTGATTCTGCCAGTAATAAGTCACTTATAATGAACTAACCTTCGTGCTGAGAACAACTAGAAGATCTAGTATTTGAAGGCATTACAAAGTCATCTAAGAAGCTAAGATTTTCAGTGTCAAGACATGAAAAAGTAGAGAATTCTGAGGAGTGAGACTAATTGTTGCTGATTTTCCTCTGACTCATTAGAAAGCAGTAGTTGAAATATAAAGAAGCTGAGGGGAGAATAGCTCGGGTTGATAATGACAGAAATGAAGTTGAACTCTCAGTATTCTAATGGAACTTGGAGAACAAAATAGGGTTTCAGGATCTTCCAAGAAAGAAGATTCATGGTGAATTCAGGTAGAAGGAAGATCAATTCTAAAACTAAAGAATGACTGTAATTAACTCAATACATGGGTTTTACAGCAAATTAAAAACAATGCAAAAAAAAATTAGTGGATTGAATGACATAGAAGAATATATGCTGATTCATTATTGCCAATTTAAGAAATACTTTAGATATTCAGGAGGAAAGTGAAAATTTTAACATACATATAATTGGAATCCTAGAAAAATATGATAGAAAAAATGAGATTAAAAAAATAACAAAAAGTGAGAGTTTTCCAAAACCAAGGAAATACATAAAGCCACAGATTTAAGAGTAAGTCACATACTAAAAGATAGTATGCATATATATTCATTATCTATACAAAAGATAAATATAAATAACATCGTGAAATATTAAAGCAACCAAAGGAAGGAAAAGTATAATCTCTCAAAAACAAGAAAAAACTTTGTTACTGAATTTTCAACACAATTATAGAAACTAAAAGAAATCTTTATTCTGAAGTAAAAAAGGCAACACAACATTTCAAAATGAAGGTTAAACAGAAAATATTTTCAGTTGAGCAATAACTATGAAATTTGAGTAATGAGTCACACACACGCATAAACCCCACAAACCTAAAATGTACTTTAAGTGGAAGGAAGATGAATTCAGATAACAAACTAAGAAATGCAGGGTAGAAATGAGTGGAGAAAAGGTAGGCATGTTGATAGACAGTATTAAACCATAAAAATTAATATCATGGGGTCCTAAACATATAAAGAATTAAAATACATGCCAATAATGAAAAATAGAGCAGGAGAGGAATAAACAACTTAAAATTATCTCTGAACTTTTATTTTTGAAAAATGATTAAATGACCAATTTATATTAAACTTGAGTAAAGTATGCATTTTTAATATCTAGGATAAGCACTAAAAAAGAGAATGTATAATTAATTGATAAATAAAATGGAACATGAATAATTAATTTACATAAGACAAGTCAAGAAAAAAGAGGATTGTGAACAGAGAACATTAAGGACAAATACAAAACAAAAAATTAGTAAGAGAGTACATTTAAACCTGCATATATTACTGATTATATTAAAGGCGATGGAACTGATTTAAATGATAAAGATGGTCTTATTAAAAGAGAATCACTTAGATAGATAAAGATGATGATAGAGAAATGTATCAAAACAGTTAAAGTGATTAACATCTTACCCCTTTTTATCTTAATGTAAAGTTGTTTGATGATTAGATTGTTATTGTTTTACAAGAAGAACAAATTTAATTCAACCAATAGATAGATATTTTGTGGCTGTTAGTGTCACCATAATCCTGATACTATAAGAAACATAACTTATGACAACACTGAATAAATGTCATACTAGGGTTTTATTCAGAGTTTGGAAGAATTAACCAAACTGCACATCACAGATATGCCACTTTTGTTATCAGTCAAATTCAAGACATTGTCATTATGTCTTCTACCATACACTCCTCTCCAGACTCTTCAGACCGACCTTTCTTGCCCCATGTCCCAACTGTCTGCTGCTACCTTTCCTCTCTAGATCTCTATTCCACAGCACAAATTTCTGTATAACTTTAAACTGTGTTATGAATTGTCTCTTTACCATTTTGCTTTAACTGAAAATTAACTTCTCATGCAGTCATTTTAACAGAACACTGCCCATTCCCCAGTACCAATGGATAATTACATGATAACATGAGTTAGCAGCTTTTCTAGCTCCAAAATGCTAGAAATGTGTATGTATGTATGTGTGGTGTATCCTGAAAGCTAATGTTTCCATCCAACAATATTCATGCCTGTGACTACTCATCATTAACACCTATCAACCTATGTGGTCATTTTCATGTATTTATCAAACATGTTGACAATAAACTCAGTTTTTTCAATGCCTAGTCCCACTCTAATCCTGCAATTGTTTCAATACTTGTAGAGTTGACCCATTCAAGATTCTACTCTCTCAGTTCTTTAACATGCTCAACTTTTGTGATGTTCATTCTATAAACATAAAATACCCTAAATCTTATTATCATATGGAATCATTGTGCTTTTATAATAGGTAATTTCCATATCGCATTTTTTAAATGAAAGTGCTCTTATTGCTTGCTTCCCACAAAATCCCATTTCTGACTATACCCTTCTACTCCCCACTATAGCATTCGTACTCCCTTTACTTTACCCCCAACCATTTATTGCTTTTGCTATAGTTCTTAACTCCTTCCCTTCCTTTGCTTTCAGCCTAGTGACCCTCCTTATTTGATATCCTTGTTTAATAAGCATATAATTTTTAGTCTATTATTTTAAATTCATTACTTACAAGCAACTTAAACACCCTTACCCATTTACAATTTCATGGATCTCCCTACAGTAAATCACATACTTAGACCAATATAAAAAATTGCTTTATTCCAACATTTACTTGGTTATCTGTAGAAAAAGCAATAAAAACAACCGGAATATAACCTCTTCACCAACTCTCCATCACCCTAAAAAAGTTTTTGCTTCTCTTTTTTAACCACAAAGAATATAAAACAATTAGATAAAAATGTTCTCAATGACTTACTTCGATATAAACCTCACTGCAGTTGTGTGTATCTTTATCTCCATTTCTTATTTCTCTAGTATGACAGTTTCCTCAATCTATCTTAATTTATACTCCTATATTATCTTCTTGTTTTCATAGCATTGTGCCTCTTTAGGGAAAAAATTCCACTATTATTCTTTTGTCTCTCTTGATATGCAACCTTTTCCACACAAGCTTTCTCTGCCTTCCTCCACCAAGGACATACATTTGTTAAAATTACCCTCAACTAAAAAAATACATATTAACCTTACATCTAGCTGAGCAATGTTGTTATTCTTACATTGTCTTTATAGAAAAATATTCTTTTAAATACCATCTATACTTGAAGAATGAGTTTTTTTCAAATACCGTTCATTTTTTGTACAGTAGGACAAGTCATTTTTTTTGGCCGACTATTATATGTACCAGCACTGAAGCTGTGCTCAAAAATATCATACAAGATTATTTTGCAGCAAATTTTTTAAAAAATATTTTTATTCCATGTTTCTGCAGTATTGGGCAATTATTGCAATTTAGGCTCCTTGAAAAGCAGATGTAAATTAACATGTAGAGGTTTCCTTGTGATCAACACCTGTGGAGTTTACAAAGCAGGATTGGGCAGAGGAAGAAGTTGAGTTTTGATACAGTCACACTGAAGGCTCAGCTAATCCTATGGATAATTCTAAAGCTAAGATGACTCTTCAGAGTTATCTTGAGTTAGGACAAGAAGTCTGGATCTTTAACCCCAGTACACATCAGTTATTGTGTACAGACCTTGGGAAAGGGGGGTGAACTTGAGTGACACAGTTCTCTTCAACCACCGCAATCCTAGTTGAGGTTTAAGAGCTCAAGGCTGTCTGCCTACTGCACTTCCACCTGCTGTACAATTAAGGACTTCACTTCTGAAGGGAATCTAGATAGTGCATTATAGCATTCACTACAGCAATGTTTACCAATCCCAATTTCTTAAAAAGTTTCTCTTTTCATGTATTCTACAACTACATTTACAAGCCTCAGCAATGAAACTTTATTAAAAATTGATGTTTTATTATTTCTGTCAACTGACGGAATTTTCTTCTTGGCTACTCATCTTTCTTTATGAGATGTATAGAAGATAATGCTAACCAAAAGGCACCTTACACTAATTGCATATCTGACTGCATTCCAAGACTGTTCTAGTCATGCTTCCTTATCATAAATTCTTAACTATTTTGTTAACTCTAATGGAACTATATCATGAAAACTCTAAAAGCCTTAATATCAAACCTAGCATATTTCCCTGAAATCAAAGGATACATACCTAATTTTTTATTGTGTACCTTCGTGATTGTCTTTACAACTTCAAACATCTAAAACTGAACTCATCGTCTTACATGATAGAAATCCTTATTTATCTATATCCTTTTTTGAAATACAATTTAGATATTAAAATAGTTCATTCATAGAGAAAAGTTGACAAATAATGACTGTACAGAAAAATTATGTAAAGTAGATACACCCACTAAATGCCATCTGTGTCAAGAAATAAAATATTGTCAGAACAACAGAAACCTTTCTCGGGCCCCTTTCTTTCTCTCCAAAGGTTAATTATGATCATGATTTCAAGTTTTTATTTAATTTTATTCATGCCACAAAAGTTAACTCTTATTAGCAAAATAAACTTATGCAATCCCCTTATGTATAATGATTCTTTCACCTCTATATAGTGCCAATGAACCAACACTGACTCATGTTTAGAGTTTGTTGAGTTGAGTATATTAACCAGTTCCTGGCCAGAGAGTTTTCTCAACAAATAAGGAATGTGGAGGCTCATGCATGTGGATGCTCACCCATAGCATTCTTGAAGAATCGTACAAAAAATATTTTCTTATTGTCTCTTCATATTTAGTCTCTGAATCTAGAGATATATCCAAAGAAATTGGGAACATTAACCACCTCTCAAGTTCCTCTTTTAAATATTCCATCTCATCATTTACATATTCATGTTTAAAAGCATCAATTTATTATTACTTCCATAAAAAAATACTTTTGAGATCCCCTGCTACATGAAGGGAAGTGGATATGTCTGTAAAACAAACATTACTGTTCCTGGAAAGAACATGTACTATTAGTATAGAAAGAAGTAGAACATATTGTCACAAATGTGATTTGATGGATTTAATTAAATAAAAATTTCACTGGACTTAGATATGAAGTGACAACAATAAGATTACCCGGGGAACATTAAAAATCCTGTACTGACCACTGAATTATATCTCATAGATATTGGTTGAATTGAATGGCATGTTTTGCATTTTGTGCACTGACATTTTACTGCAAAAGATAATAGAGCCAAGAGAAACATAAATATATGCTCTTATATCTCAAGAATGAAGACATATTAAGATATTACACTGATGTACACATGATTCATTGACATAGTTCAAGGTACTTCTTATTTGTAGAAGAGAAAATAATAGAATTTTCCTCTTCTGATAGAAAAAGTTGTTATTAGAATTAATGTTAAATGATTATTCATGCCTGCCCTCTCTAGTATTTCAGGCTTTGGTAGAATTTTATTAATGGAGATGTTAACATGTATTATGCTGATAAGATTCTATCAGTAGATTGTATAGATAATAAATTTATGCCCATCAATTTGAAATGTGAGTTTAGGCAAAGAAAATCTAACTAATTGGATAGATTGTCCAACTTGAAGATTTATTTTATTTTAAATTGATTACTTCTCTCAAAAGACATCAAGCTACTTGAAATAATTAAGCAACCAGGCTATTTGCTGTTATTTGGTAACCCTAGCATATTTTCAGGGCATGGAGCAATGGATGAATTGATCTACCAAGCACAATTACATCTGTTCATTGGGCTTATAAAAGAGTGCTAAGAAATTTCAATAAGTAATTTCAATCTGTTCTAATAAATGGAAAGTAAATCTGAAAAGCTGTTGGATTTGAGACAAGAAAAAAGAGAAACAAACAGTTTATTTTGTTTCGCAAGTTTGTCTTTTGTTAGTTCTTAAATTCATCCAGTGAAATTAACAATGCATACATTAGTCTGGCATAAATGAGTAGAAGTGATTTTTTTCATATTGCAGAACAGTATTGTTCAAATAGGAACACAGTTTTCACATGTTGAACAATTGTTGCTCTTCATGCTCTCAGTAGAGTGAAAAAAATAGAGTGAGACTACTATAAAGCAGCAAATATTACACTATGAAGTAAGGATAGATTTCCTGAATTTCAATGATGTGGTCAGCGTCATCCAGCCCAATATTTCCTCTAGTGGTAACAGAGGTGCAGGTTATTTGTCTGAGTTATCACTGAGATAAAAGTAACTGTTAAGTGTCCAAGAACAAGACAGACAATGAGATAAACATTTATGTGTTGTACTGTGCTATGCAGTAGCATGAAGAGCTAGAGAATATATATGTATATGAGAAATATATATATATACACACATGAGATAGTATATATTGTATATTCTATCTCATGCATGAGAATATAGAATATATACACATGGTACCTGACTTACTATGGTTCAACTTACAATTTTTAAATTTTACAGATGGTGCTAAAGTAATACTAATTCAGTAGAAACCATACTTTAAATTTTTTGGTTGGGGGACAGGGTGTCAACCAGGTAGGAATGCAGTGGTGCAATCTTGGCCCACTGCAGCCTCTACTTCCCAGGCTCAAGCAATCCTCCCACCACAGCTTCCCGAGTAGCTGGGACTACAGCCACAGGACAACATACCCAGCTAATTTTTCTATTTTTGGTAGAGATGGACCTTCGCCATGTTGCCCAGGCTGGTCTCGAACTCCTGAGCTCAGGCTACCTGCCCACCACAGCCTTCCAAAGTGCTGAGATTACAGGTGTGAGCCACTGTGCCTGGCTTCAAATTTTTAATATTGATATTTTCTCAAGCTATTGATATGCAATACGGCACTCTCACAATTCTCCAGCATTGGCAGCAAGCACAGCTCCCAGTCATCCACATCATCAAGAAAGTAAACAACTGATACTCTATAGAGTATTGTGTTTCCAGATGATTTTACCCAACTGTAGGTTAATGTAAATGTTCTGAACATGGCTAAGGTAAGCTAGGCTAAACTATAACGTTCCGTAGATTAGGAATATTAAATGAATATTTTCAGTTTATGATGGGTTTACTAGTACATAATTCCATAAATTGAGAAGCATCTATATCTATGTGTATCTGTATCTATATTGATATCTCCATATCTGTCTACATCTATACCTGTATCTGTGTCTATCACTCTCTCATCTATATATCTGTGTTCTATTATATATATATATAGAGAGAGAGAGAGAGCGTATAACGTTTCCAGTTGCAAAATATGAAACAAAGGAAATGGAAACAAATACAACTAAATAATTTAACTAACAGTTTTTCTTTGTATCTTCACTCAATAAGAAATCTGGAAGCCAGCAGTCCAAGGCTGGTCCTGATGTTCAATACTGCCTTTGGAAACAAGGCTATTTCAACCTTTCCACTATAGTGTCTTTAATGCATCAGTTTTCATCCTACGCTTACAATCTTTATTAGTTAAAATGGCCTAGTACATGCTATGATATTTTAGAACCGCTATACCTCAGGGGCTCAACATAACCAAAGTTTATTTTGTTAATGCCAAGTCCACTGTGCATCTAAGCGAATCTCCTTGGCAACTCTTCACGATGCAATGACTGCTTCATCCTGGAAGAGATACATGTCATTTTCACCCACACTTCATTGACCAAAATCAACACTAGACCAAAGAGTATAGTTTTACAAGTACTAATGATGCAAGGATATTGAATATTGGGGGTGACGGTAATATATACCTTACCAGGTTATGGTTACAAAATGACAGCTGTACTTTTAGGCAGAGAGAGAGAGAAAGAGAGAGAGAGAAAGAAAGGGAAAGAGATCACAAATGTTTTTATGCAGTCATATTTATTTATTTATGAGAAGCATACTACCACTAGTACAGGCATGTTTTAATAGAAAACCGGGTTGTGATATTTTTTGTAAGAATCTCTGTTCCACAGAGCATTATAGAAAGTGTTGTCCAGATGGTGGTGAATGAGCTATTTGAATTGCAAACACTAAGGCTGAATTTTCATTTATTATCTAGCTTTTGGAAGAAGTAATCCTTTACTGCACCATCAAACTGAGGTATGTGTATTAATGTTGGCAGCATTAGGATCATAAATAATGGGACCCAAAAAGCTTGAAAGTGAGCCTTCTTTCTATATATCAGAAGGGATCAAAGTTACAGAATCCACTGATATGTCAGTCACAAGATGCTAATGTCCAAGGAATCATATAAGTTGTAAAGGATCTACAGTTTGGAAGATGGTCAGAGAAATTGCCAAACTTGAAGTATAAATGCTTCAGAATTGTTTAGAGTCTGATCTAACAGCAGCCCAAAGAAGAGCATGTGAATAATTTATCTGAAAGGTGTCTAAGAGCCTTTAGTGACTGTTAAGATGGAACAAATTTGCCTTTGCTTCTAAAATCTACAGAATGACCAGGCTGCCTCTTAATGGAAAGGTGTGGTTCTGGCTTGCCCATGAATGTTCTAGCAAATGCTTCCCCAACATCAGCCTGTGTGTTTTGAAAAAAAGAAAGCACAGAGGAAGAGACAAATACTTCTGGGATTATTGGGATAAGAACCACCCATTTCTCTCTACCAATGTTTTATAATGACAGTAAGGAGAAAAAGGCAATAGTGGCATGGTACTATTGTGTCTCTTAGTAACTCTCTAAATGTAAGACCTCAGAATGATAATAATGTAAAATAGTATTAGGTTTACATCATGAAGATCAACCATGCCAATTGTGGAAGCATTGAAAATTAGGGATTTTATGCCGGGTGCAGTGGCTCGTGCCTGTAAATCCTAGCATTTTGGGAAGTTGAGAAGGGCGGATTGCTTAAGGTAGGGAGTTCGAGACCAGCCTGGCCAACATGGTGAAATCCTGTCTCTACTAAAAATACAAAAAATTACCCAGGCGTGGTGGCAGGCACCTGCAATCCCAGCTACTTGGGAGGATGAGGCAGGAGAATTGCTTGAACCCGGAAGGCGGAGGTTGCAGTGAGCCGAGATTGCGCCACTGCACTCCAGCCTGGGTGACAAGAGCGAAACTCTGTCTAAAAAAAAAAAAAAAAAAAAAAAAAAAAAGGAAGAAGAAAAAGAAGAGGAAAATAAAGATAAGAAAACTAGGGATTTTTCAAACAGTAATCATAAAATAACATGTTTAATATAAACATGTCTCCCCAGTTCTGCTTTTAGTTTTCTCTATTTAAATTGTTCCAAAATTTAATAGGGTCTTTAACTGATATCTATCAACTAGAAGGATGGTTGAACACTTTCTCTGCTATCACACTTTCTAAGCCTGATTACTGGCTCTGTTACTTTGCAATCTTGTGTAAGTTAATTAAATTCTCTAAGCTTTGGCTTTATAACATAAAAAAATTATTAAAATGATACCTATGTAATAGAGTTCTTATGAGGTTAAAATACAAATACACTGAGAGCTCTCCATTATTATTATTATCATCATTATTTTACTATTTAACAGGATGAGCCCAGGTGTACATTATCTAGAAAGGGAAATTCTAGTATCAATAATAAAGCTTGGCCACGAATTATGCCTGTGACACCAGAAAATTAAAGAATAGACTGAAGGTCACAAATGGTGGACATTTCTGGTGTTCTTTACAATGACATGTCTATTATATATACTAGTAACAAAAGAGATGTTACTGTTAGCCATATGCAATATAATTCGAATCAAGCAATAAAATGTGAAAATTCTTTGAATGCAATTGAACACATTGCTCAGTTTTGTATTTTTCCCAGTGTCTTAGAGTTGAAGGGGACTGAGGAAATCTTCCACCCCCATTTCCTCAATGCTATTTTCAGGATGAAATTATTAAAATAAAGAGTTAGTCCCTTTCACCTTGCGATATTGAGGCTCCTCTAGTCTTCAGTTTGTCTATGTAAAATATCAATACATGATGCATCTAATGGCCTGGCCAGAACATCAACAAAATATGCCTGTGCACCCGCTGGTCACTTGAGTAAATTGAGGTCCTCATAGTTAAGGATATTGTTTATAGGCAGGAAAATCATACTCACTTTAAATATTTTGTTTATTATGATATTGCAATCACTTTTTTCCTTGTACCATGTTTCTTCCAGTGATACAGTTTTTATGTTATAAAGCCAAAGCTCAGAGAATTTAATTATATTACAATGAATTACTGCTAAATTACTCAATATATTTGAAATCCATTAAAAATCATAGAAAACTTTGCTAATACCATTAATTGAAATAAATATAACTTCCCCAAACCCCCATTGAGTCCTGACTGTCAGGTACTATACTAACCCCTGTTTATAATATCTTGTTTCATCCTCATATCTACTCTGTGAGATTATCATCTCCATTTTCTAGAGAGCTGGAATGGTTTAGAAAACACCTCTCTGCCCCAATGCAAGTACTTTTAGCACTTGTGCTATTTGAGTCACTTCTCTAATACAGTGTCTGCTGAGCACATAATGATGTTTTGTTGAACATTATCAGTTGAATAAATGAATTAATAAAATGAACTAAAAATCAAATGAAATAATTGCACTTTACCATAAAGGTTACTAAACCAAAATAGATGTAAGATTTATACAATTAATAGTACATTAGAGCTAGTAATTTTAGTATATTAAAGAACTTTCAGCTCAAGCAACCCTCCAGCCTCAGATTCTGAGGTAGCTAGGACTATAGGTATTTACCACCATGCCAGCTAATTTTTAAAAACTTTTGGTAGAGATGGAATCTCCTTATATTTCCCAGGCTGGTCTCAAACTCTTGGCCTCAAAGGCTCTTTCCACTTTGGTCTCCCAAACTACTGGGGATTACAGGTGTGAGCCACTGCACGGGACCAAAAATTTGCTCTTAAAAGACACTGCTAAGGTAATGAAAATTCAAGCAACAGACTTGGGAAAAATATTTGAATATCACTTCTATAATAAGTATCTCATATTCAAAATACATAAAGAACTATCAAAAGTAAATAATAAGTAAATAAACAACCCAACAAAAAATGAAAAAAAAAATGTTTGAACAGACATGTTACCAAATAAGATATTTGGATAGCAAGGAAGCGTATGAAAAGGTGTTCAACATTATTAGTTACTAGGGAAATGAAATTAACACCACAGTGAGGCACCATTACATAGCTATTAGCATGACTAAAATTACAAGACACTATACCAAGTGATGGAGATGACGCAGAATTCTCAGGATACTGCTGGGGGAAATGTAAAATGGCACAGCTATTTTGTTTCCCTGGGGACAAATGGAGATGAGATTTGGGTGTGGACACAGAGTCAAATTATGTCACTAACTTTATCACTTCTACGTTTTTGTCTTGATACTATGGTAAAGATAAGTGCATGTGTTCATAATTGTGTTATATTTGACCAGTGGCTGCCTCTTCAATTTGTCTCCTTATATCACGTAGGTATGTTCCTATAATTTTTTGAACACCATTTTACTTGGGGTACAAAAAAAATATTCTTGGTATATGCCTCAGCCTTGAAATCAGCCATTTATTTGAGGAGGCCTGGTTTCTTGTAATGGAAAACCAAGATTAGAGTACTAGATATGCTCATTGCTACTGTATTTTATTTTTTTAGGTACTCTCAGTATAGAGAGCTTGGAAATAAATGTATGTATATTTATACATACATACATGTGTGCATGTGCATATACATGTATACACACCCACAGACATTGTCATCCATTTTTATACCTAGCTCTTTTTATGTATTAAAGTTTGTGAGTTTATATTTATATTTTAATTCCATTCTAACACTGCTAAGCTTAGGAATAGGACAAGATCATCTATATTTCTACTACTATTCAACATTGTATTAGTCAAGGCAGTTAGAAAAGAGCTAGAAATCAAAGGTATATAAATAGCAGTAAATTACTTTAAAATATTTATATTGCCAGATTATATGATTATTTGCTTGAAAAATAGTAGACAGTCAATGATAAACCTAATTCAAATCATACAAGAATTAAACAAAATAGCAAATTATAAAGTCAACATACATAAATCAAGAGCATTCATATATACAAACAATAACCTTTTACTGAGCATATAATAAGAGAGAAATTGTATAAAGAAGATAGTGATAGTAAAACTCCACTTAAAATAGAAACCATTTTTTTTAAAAAACCTAGAATTAAATTTGACAAGAAATGTTCATAGCCTACATGAAGAAAACTTTAAAACTATCTTTTGACTCTCAATGTTCTCTTTCAAATAACAATTATTTAAAATAGAAAGTTATAAAATGTTTAGCTTGAATGGCTTTTTAAATTGTATTAATAATGTCTCATGTTATTACATTGTAATTGAAAAGTACTGATAGCAGTACTTTCACTTTATAAATTTTTCTGTTATTTGTGACAAATTATGATAATTTTTGTAACTGTCTTATATATACTATAAAGAAGGTATATTCTATAACCAGTGTATAAATTCAATATATAATCATATAAGCCTATTTGATCTGACTTGTACTGAGAGCAAAGTATTAACATTTTCTAGTATTTGTGTGTTTCTATGTCTTCTTGCATATCTGGTAAGTTTTGATTTATATAAGTGTTTGATACACTATTTTGTGTATGCATATTCATATGCATTATTTCTCCATTTAAAATGTAAGTTTTATTATTAAATTGTTTTATTTTTCTAACATTTAATGCTTTGTGGATTAAACTCTACTTTTTTTTTAATATTGCTATCACTACCCATGATTTCTTTTTATTTCAATTTGGTATATCTTTGCTCATCCCTTCTTTTCAACTCTTTAAAATAATTTGGTATAAAAGTATCTACTATATATCACACGTAGTTGTCTTTTTTGCAATTGCAATTGAAATTTTTTTTTCTTTTTAACAAGTGAGCTAACCTCATTCACATTTAATAAGGCTAATATTTTTCTTTCCATTCAACCTAATCTCTTTTAGAATTATGTGTATTATATGATATGCTTATTTGTTCTTTCATATTGTAAAGTTTCTTTTCAAAAATTAGGAAGGTTTGTATTTTTGTTCTTATGTAACATTTTAATCTCTGGTTGGTAAATTTGAATGAACTTTTGCTGTTGTTTGCTTTGTTTAATGAAGCCAATTTCTGTAGTTAACAAAGCTAATTTTTTTTAAACATAGTTTTCAGTACCCTCAGGGGGTGTAATTGGTCCTCAGACCTTGGTTAGAAGGAAGGAATACCTCAAATAAAAAGACTGGAATCTTTTTGTTCTGGCAATCAGTGTCTTCCAGAGTATGAACCTCAGATGTAAACTGGAGATCAAAGACTTGAACAATTACCATCAGTAAGCGGCCAGTTCCAGGTTTCTTGACATTTCCTGACAATGATACATTTGTCGTTGGAGCTTCAATAGTGCATACACTGAACACATCTAAGTGAATATGTAACTATTCTTCCTTTCTAGATCTAAAGATATCCTCGGCCGGGCGCGGTGGCTCAAGCCTGTAATCCTAGCACTTTGGGAGGCCGAGACGGGCGGATCACGAGGTCAGGAGATCGAGACCATCCTGGCTAACACGGTGAAACCCCGTCTCTACTAAAAATACAAGAAAATTAGCCGGGCGAGGTGGCAGGCGCCTGTAGTCCCAGCTACTTGGGAGGCTGAGGCAGGAGAATGGCGTGAACCCGGGGGGGCGGAGCTTGCAGTGAGCCGAGATCGCACCACTGCACTCCAGCCTGGGGCACAGAGCAAGACTCCGTCTCAAAAAAAAAATAAAATAAAATAAAAGATATCCTCATCCTTTTTTTCAGTAAACAGTTAAACTTCTCATAGAAATATAATAAAAACGGAACATGAATGCTGATCAAACTTAGTAGAGGCCCCTGATAATGTTCTTACAGCAGGCTCACAATAGGTGCAGTAATATGTCATAAATGTGTTAGTGAAAGCAGTATTAAAGTGATCCTGTACCACAATTTGTAGAATCTAACATAACTGAAATGTCTTCAATAAACAGGTGAGATAGTGTAGGCTATGAACGCTGGAGTGTATTTTATTAATAGACAAGAAAGAAGATGTAAATGATGTCAACTAATTACTGACCAACATATCTCCCGTGATTGTGTCTCCCCTCTTCTGCAGTGTAGATCACCTGCCAATATGCCTCTTGAGCTTCTAGGGGATTCTGACCACTTTATTTAATACAGACAACCACTGAAATGAAAACAACTTCTCCTCTAAACTTATCGCCTTTTTTTGACCAGAAAAGAACAAAAACCTTTCTCTTTCTTTCTCTCTCCCTCTCTCTATGAAACATGAATTATTAAAATCATTGCATATATACTGAGTTCATGAGATAAAAGTATTTTTTCCTTTAGATAACTTCATATGAATACTCACATTTTTGAGAAACAGTTTCTAAGACCCTGTTTATTTCTCAACTCCTACCAGCTCACCAGAGCAGAAATGGCATGACTCCCAACTGTAGAACCAGTCCCAATCCAGGAATGATCATCCATCTACAGTCAAGAGAAATGAAGTGTTAATTTACGTAAACTTAATGAGTGTCTCCTTAACACCACAATGTTAGGATGTTAACTAATACCCCAAATGTTAGATCTGTATCTCTGCGTAGTGTTCATGATTTTAATCTGCTAGTGTGGACTAGATGTGGTGTATCATTGCATTGAAATCGTAATGTAAGAGCATTTAGGATTGATCTTGTTCTGAGAAATCAGGATGTTAGGGTATTCATCTCTCTCTCTCTCTCTTTTTTTTTTTTTTTTTTTTTTCCTTTTTTGAGACGTAGTCTTTCTCTGTCGCCCAGGCTGGAGTGCAGCGGGCGATCTCAGCTCACTGCAACCTCTGCCTCCTGGATTCACGCTATTCTCCTGCCTCAGCCTCCCAAGTAGCTGGAACTACAGGCGCCCGCCACCATGCCTGGCTAATTTTTTGTATTTTTAGTAGAGACGAGGTTTCTCCATGTTAGTCAGGATAGTCTTGATCTTCTGACCTCATGCTCCACCCGCCTTGGCCTCCCAAAGTGCTGGAATTACAGGCATGAGCTACAGCACCCAGCCCGGTATTCATATGTCTCTAATGTAATGTCTGAACCTTCGAGTTACTAAGTTGAATGGGATTTCAGTGGGGAAGGGCTGTAATTGGCAAAACAATGTTAGACTTGAGTACATGAAATCTGGGATATTGTTCTGACAGCCTAAGGCTCAGAGAATAACTGCCTGAGTGAGTTCTGCACATTTGTTAGAGTCCACTGGAAAATATTCTACCCAACATTAAACAAATATGAGCTGGAGAAAGAGATAAAGAGGGAGAGATTTGGTAAGATTCTCTATGATACCATACTATAATATAAACATGATTTATATGTTGCTATTATATCCATACATATTGCTGTGTTCAAACTATGCGATTTTCAAAACTCTCACCTACACCCTCTGCAATATATGGTAAGCCTGAGTACGGGATGAATTTTCCTCTTAATACAATTTCTTAGTTCAGGATAAAAAGAGGGTTATGGGAAAACAGAATCAGTGATTGTTTCTGGTTGTCCTGCGGAATTTGTTCTTTTTCTTCTTTGATTTCTAGGAAAAAAAAGTGAACTCTGTCGAACATTATATGCCTATACAACTGAAATAAAGCTGAGTTTGGCAAAGACAGTTGTATACATAAATGTTCTTTGCAGCCATATGAGAACTATTCTTCAAAATCATAGATGGAACTGATTTGTTAATTCCCATTATCTGCCTGACATAATAATATTCATTAAACACAAGTACAAGACAGGGTTAAATTATACACTGGACTGAGCCTTCATTTAGTAATTTTTGCATTCAACAAGCATTAAATTCATATATTCACAAAACATTATCTGCAATCATAGGAGCCATAACGCTTTGACAGATAATGTATAGCACTAGCCTTTGAATAGCAAAATTTTTAAATATTAATATTTTTTTTAAACCTTATAGACCATTTTTTTTATATCTTATATATGTGTTCCAATGGCCATAACATGATTCTTTGAGTAAATGTCATATTTTTGTTTCCCCCTTTGTAGGAAACAAAAGACGACTGTTTTCCTAGTTAGACTAACAACACAGCTTGACTTAAAAGATGCTCTTTTGATTCCCAGAAACCTCTAATGTGGCCATTTTCCAGGGGAAGTCGATATTGAATACTACCTGTCCAAACCATCAGAATCTCTCTCTCTGAAGTGTATATATGAGGAGCATACAGAACCTGGAATTTTTTATTTTATTATTATTTTTTAAATTTTACTTTAAGTTCCAGGATACATGTGCAGAATGTGCAAGTTTGTTACATAGGTATACATGTGCCATGGTGGTTTGCTGCATCTATCAACCCTTCATCTAGGTTTTTAAGCCCCATATGCCTTAGGTATTTGCCATAAGGCTCTCCCTCCCCTTGCTCCCCTACCCAACAACAGGCCACAGTATGTGCTGTTCCTCTTTCTGTGTCTATGTGTTCTCACTGTTTAACTCCCACTCATGAGTGAGAACATGTGGTGTTTGGTTGTCTGTTCCTGTGTTAGTTTGCTGAGAATGATGGCTTCCAGCTTCATCTATGTCCCTGCGAAGGACATGAACTCATTCTTCTTTTATGGCTGCATGGTATTCCATGGTGTATATGTGCCACATTTTCTTTATCCAGACTATTGTTGATGGGTATTTGGGTTGATTCCAAATCTTTGCTATTGTAAATAGTGCGGCAAGAAACATACATGTGCATGTGTCTTTATAGTAGAATGATTTATAATCATTTGGGTATATACCCAGTAATGGGATTGATGGGTCAAATGGTATTTCTGGTTCTAGATTCTTGAGGAATTGCCACATCGTCTTCCACAATGGTTGAACTAATCTACACTCCCACAAACAGTTTTAAACATTTCTCCACAGCCTTGGCAGCATCTAATGTTTCCTGACTTTTTAACAATTGCCATTCTGACTGGCATGAGATCGTATCTCATTGTGGTTTTGATTTGTGTTTCTCTATATCAGTGATGATGTGCTTTTTTTCGTATGTTTCTTGCCCACATAAATGTCTTCTTTTGAGAGGGGTCTTGTACCAAAACAGATATATATATATAGACCAATGGAACAGAACAGAGACCTCAGAAACAACACCACACATCTACAACCATCTGATCTTGAACAAATCTGACAAAAACAAGCAATGGGGAAAGGATTCCCTGTTTAATAAATGGTGCTGGGAAAACTGGCTAGCCATATGCAGAAAACAGAAACTGGACCCTTTCCTTACACTTTACACAAAAATTAACTCAAGATGGATTAAAGACTTAAATGTAAAACCCCAAATCATAATAACCCTAGAAGAAAACCTAGGCAATAACATTCAGGATATAGGCATGGGCAAAGATTTCATGACTAAAACACCAAAAGCAATTTCAACAAAAGGCAAACTTGACAAATGGGAACTAATTAAACTAAAAATCTTCTGCACAGCTAAAGAAACTATCATCAGAGTCAACAGGCAACCATGAGAAAGGCAGAAATTTTTTGCAATCTACCTATCAGACAAAGGTCTAACATCCAGAATCTAAAAGGAAAGTAAACATGCTTACAAGAAAAAAACAAAAACCCCATCAAGAAGTGGGCAAAGGATAAGAACCTGTAATTTAGTAGTTTTGTCAGCAGAAGCAGATGCAAAGATCAGCTGGGGTCTGTTGTAGATGGAATCTAGAGTAGAAACAATAAGTCCTGAGTGTAGCAATGATATCAAGTGCCCTGGTTCCCAAGGCCCGCACAACCTCCTGAGACATATTTCATTTCTTCAATGTTTTGGAAAGTATTAAGACACTTTTTAGTAACACACATATTCTTAAAATAAATTCTGATTATCTGAGCTGTGAACTAATCCTACCAAAAATGTTTCCCCCTAAAAAAAAGTTTAACCATGGTTCATGTAATAAGGTGTCTAGATGTCCTAAAATTTTAGTTATTTTAAATAATTGCCTTTATTAAATATCATAAGTAAAAAATTATATTTATTAAATATACGTAAGAATTAAAGGTAATATTTCAATGAAACACATTTATGAAACACACAGTTTTTAAAAATCCACTTTTACATTTAGTAATTATATCCTGTTTTAGAATCATCCATAACTCTTAAACATGTGGTGAATATTCTTTTGTATTGGTTTAAATATAAATACCTGTATTTTTATCCCTAAATGATGTATTATAGTTTCAACAGTTTTGAGAAATTTTGTAAATATGGTCATATTCTATTTTTCTATGATTTGTGTTTTTTCTTATGAAATATTATATTCCTGAGACTCATTAATACAATTGCATGTAGCTTTATTTAAAATATTATTGCTGCATGGTTTTCCATTTCATAAATAGTATGTATCTACTGTGTAAGCTATATTATACAACTTTTATTACAAAATGATTTATCCTTTGCTGCTTTCTTAATAATTGCTCTAAATTGGAAATGAACCAGAAAAATGATTTGGAGGTTGCCATGTCACTGTGCTAATTCACATTGCATTTACTGTCCCTAAAGGGGGCATTAGTATCCTTGAGATAGTTCTGTTCCAGTCTTTAAAGTAATTGGCTTCAATAGATCAAATGTACTTATTTTTGTTAAGTTATATGTTTTCAGGATTACCTTTTGTCTCAGCTTATCAGGTATTTTTGAGATTCTTATTCTGTTATCTGTTATATTTTTCTGTACTTTTGGTTAGTACATTTCATATTTGCCCATGTAAATTATTGATGGGGTCAGAAAATGTAGAGATGTCAGTCCTAAGACAAATGCTGGAAACCTTGTGCATATTGACAGTGCTCTATTAACCAGTATCATTGGAGAAGTTATTGGACTATATTATATTCTATCTAACCACTCTTCTATCCAGTTCTTGTCATAAGCTAGGCTATGGCAAGAGACAATGACAACTGCCTCACTGGAATGCAGCTCTGTTTATTGAATTCTGTCATAAACAGTCTGTAAGTCTGCCAGAGAAGTAATTGAGATTGGTTAAAAATGACTTGTTCTGTGTGAACCCTACTAGATTCAATGTCCATTATGTTATTTCCAATGTACAGTATTCACCACTTACAGATGACATGGGGCAGATGGGCACTTACATGGAAACTCAGAAGTCTTCTCCAACCTCACATGAGCTTCAATCTATTCCCCCATGTTTTAATAATTGCCCATTATTCATAAAGTGAGGACTGAAGTGGCATAGGGATATATAAATTATATAATTCAGCAGTTTTCTAACCATTTTCTCATGTATCTAAGTCTCTGGAACCACTAGGATGTGTCATGGGAGCTGACTCACAGAATTTCAAACACACCTATCTACACTTGGATCAAAATGTCTGAGACTTTGAGAGTCTGGATTTCTATTGTGATTCAATTTAAGCCTTTGCTACAAAAAATATTTCTAAAATACACCAATAAGTCTCCTACTCTTTTCTTCCTAACCTTTTTTTTCCTCAATTCATTTTAATATGAAGTTATTTTTCCAACCATGGTTGTCACTATACTTGTTTCTTAACCAGGTTGCTAGCATTTTGGGGGAGTGCTTGACACTACCTAAAGTTCTTTGCTTATTTTTGCATTTTTTGAAAGGAATATAGTGAATGTAGTAGAGGTTGGCATCAAATTGATGGAGTAAAAAACCAGAAAATTTATTTAGGTGTGTATGTGAAGCAAAAAAGTTCAGCTAGACAGCAACTGTACTGTTACTAGATAAAGTTAAATTATAGATTGCTATTTATGCTATAAAATTATAAAGAGTTCAAAAATGTCTTAAAGATTATTGAGGAAGCTAAAACCCTCCAGGAGTTAAATCCCTGGGTTTCTTCTCTATTACCAGCTGGTTTCTTCTTACTCTGTTATTTCTTCTGGTAACCATCTCTCCTTATCTTTTAAAATTGCTACCATTGAGTTTTCACTCTTAAATTACTGGCTATAAACAGAGTATATCTGTTGTTAACATAAAACCTCTTTTTATTTGAGAGGACATGCACTGATACTCATCGCAATGAAACAAATAAGGTTTAAGGTGTTCCAGATACTACTGTTGTATAACAAACAACATTAAATTCAGAAGTATAAAATAATTATTTATTATGCTCACAAAAGTCTGTGGGTGAGGCATTCAGTGAGCAAGCACTCTTCTTCTTTCTTCTTCTTCTTC